>NC_084882.1:37213730-37513730 GCF_023558435.1 Drosophila sulfurigaster albostrigata | reverse complement strand
AAGCTAATAATTAATAAAACGCACGTCCACTAGGAAAAGGTGGCGGTGGGCGTAACTTGGCCTAACTGCTAATTGCATTAACTTCAGAAAATCATATCAAATTATTGCATATGAGCGACAGCCAAATAGATAAGGTTTTTCGTAGGGATTTAAAACTAAAAAATTATTATTTAAAATCTACTCATATGATTGCAGACATTTGGCAGACATTCACTTAAATTGTTGACAAGCCAATTTTTGCCTTTAAAGATCACTTGCAATGCCTTCAAATTGTGCAGAGCTGTTGAGAAATAGTTGAGTGATAGATGAACTGTTGAGTAGCAATTGATTAGATTAGCTAGGCAATCTTTGTGAAGCCCTCCTGCCTAGCCACGCCCACTTATCAGGTCCGCCTTAAGGGATATCTTGGTCCGCCGCCTAGTCAAGCACACACACACAATTTGGCAGACATATATTAAAATTTTTGGCAAGCCAATTTTACCCTTCGCAGATCACTTGCAATGCCTTCAAATTGTGCAGAACTGTTGAGTAAATGTTGAACTGTTGAGTAGCAATTGATTAGATTAGCTAGGCAGTCCTTGTGAAGCCCTCCTGCTTAGCCACGCCCACTTATCAGGTCCGCCCACACTAATATCTCGGTCCGCCGCCTAGTCAAGCACACACACACAATTTGGCAGACATATATTAAAATTTTTGGCAAGCCAATTTTTGCCTTCGAAGATCACTTGCAATGCCTTCAAATTGTGCAGAACTGTTGAGAAATAGTTGAGTAATAGATGAACTGTTGAGTAGCAATTGATTAGATTAGCTAGGCAATCTTTGTGAAGCCCTCCTGCTTAGCCACGCCCACTTATCAGGTCCGCCCACACTAATATCTTGGTCCGCCGCCTAGTCAAGCACACACACACAATTTGGCAGACATATATTAAAATTTTTGGCAAGCCAATTTTTGCCTTCGAAGATCACTTGCAATGCCTTCAAATTGTGCAGAACTGTTGAGAAATAGTTGAGTAATAGATGAACTGTTGAGTAGCAATTGATTAGATTAGCTAGGCAATCTTTGTGAAGCCCTCCTGCCTAGCCACGCCCACTTATCATGTCCGCCCACACTAATATCTTGGTCCGCCGCCTTGTCAAGCACACACACACAATTTGGCAGACATATATTAAAATTTTTGGCAAGCCAATTTTTGCCTTCAAAGATCACTTGCAATGCCTTCAAATTGTGCAGAACTGTTGAGTAAAAGTTCAACTGTTGAGTAGCAATTGATTAGATTAGCTAGGCAATCTTTGTGAAGCTCGCCTGCCTGACCATGCCCACTTATCAGGTCCGCCCACAGGGATATCTTGGTCCGCCGCCTAGTCAAGCACACACACACAATTTGGCACACATACATTAAAATTTTTGGCAAGCCAATTTTATCCTTCAAAGATCACTTGCAATGCCTTCAAATTGTGTAGAACTGTTGAGAAATAGTTGAGTAATAGATGAACTGTTGAGTAGCAATTGATTAGATTAGCTAGGCAATCTTTGTGAAGCCCTCCTGCCTAGCCACGCCCACTTATCAGGTCCGCCCACACTAATATCTTGGTCCGCCGCCTAGTCAAGCACACACACACAATTTGGCAGACATATATTAAAATTTTTGGCAAGCCAATTTTTGCCTTCAAAGATCACTTGCAATGCCTTCAAATTGTGCAGAACTGTTGAGTAAAAGTTGAACTGTTGAGTAGCAATTGATTAGATTAGCTAGGTAATCTTTGTGAAGCTTGCCTGCCTGACCATGCCCACTTATCAGGTCCGCCCACACTAATATCTTGGTCCGCCGCCTAGTCAAGCACACACACACAATTTGGCAGACATATATTAAAATTTTTGGCAAGCCAATTTTACCCTTCAAAGATCACTTGCAATGCCTTCAAATTGTGCATTGTAATAGTAGTCATCAAGATATTTGGAAGTACCTCGATTCACCATGTCACCACGATCATCGTGATGTTTCACAGCTACCACCCAGGATGCTGCTGGCTTTTGCCAAAAATACATCCATACTATGCAACTACTCCACCGGTACAGCTACGGACCTCCACTGGTCTATGCTTTGTGCCCTAGCATGGACACCCGGTGCTACCTAACATAACCTTTGAAACTAAAAAATTATTATTTTAAATCTACTTATATACGATAAGAAATATAAAAAATGAAGTTACAATACGAAATAATACAGCTTAAATACATGTAGTATATGAAATGGTTGTTAAACTGGTTATGTAAATACACTATATATGTATATTTAAAGTTTTTTCGGTATGTACAGATCACGAGGAGAACAACCAAGATGTTCTTAGAGTCACATGGGTAAACGCTCTCCCAAGCAGTAAGGCAGACACACACACATCGTATTGGGCAAATAAATCACTCACATTTCAACCTGCATGCAAATATGCAGTAATATTGTAAAGTAAATAAACGTTTACCACCCACCATTATGCTGCTGTCTGTTACACACACGTCATCAAATACACGCACGTTAACTGTATTCGTATTAAACATGAAGTAGCTAGCAAACTGTGCACTGTGACTATAAGTGCAAAACACGGGTGCAATTACCTGGGCTAGCGGGCAAACGCAGTCACAGTCACAGGCACAGGCACAGGCTAACACTCGCAGTTACATGCACACGTATGCACACATACATATACATAGTCGCTTGGGTCTGCATTTATGGGAAAGGCCTGGCATGTTTGACGCCGCAAAGTAGGCAACGATAATGGCATAAATTCAATGAATAAACATAAAATGGCAAGCACATAAACAGCATCCGTGTGCGTGTGTGTGGGTGTGTGTGCGCGATGGAGAAGTGGCAACAACAGTAACAAGAGCATGTGTAACAACAGCATAAGCAGTGGAAAAATATGTATTAGTGCAAAGTTTACTAACAAAATTAATTATGCGAATTAAGCGTAGTAAAAACACTGTAAGCGAGTTAACCCCAAGGCACACCCTGACGCCAAGCTAAGTCTCCATCCATTGCATGTGGCGTATTTTGCGCTGTGTCACAGTCCATAGTGTGGGAACTAGAACGAACACTGGGCATTGTTCAATTTATACGTGCTTACTCTACTCAGGACTTGTTGTTTTGTTTTGTGTAGTGCTTGCCAGTAAGCAGTTTGCGGACACTAAAGTAGGCCAAGTACTAGAACCCGGATCCGGATCCGGACCAGACTCGGATTCTGGGCACGAAATCGGACGAGTGCAAGCCACATTCGCCTGGAAGTTGTTTATTTAAGTGTGAAATTTGAGTGCAACTCTGTGTACTGTATAAAGACTCCTACAATTTAAGCAATGTGAAGACAATCGAAATAAGGGAAATGCACTCATAAATTGAATTGATATTTCCCATTTAAATAATTGATAATAAATGTTGTTGGAGAATCGTAGAGTGTTTTGTTTTCGTATGTATATCCATTCGACGTCGGTTAGTTGGGTATATTGGCTTCTAAACGTCAAAATGTATATCTAATAAGTGTAAAAAGTATCGTCGTCTTTGATTTCATGAATACCGATCGGATGTCACATGATTTACATAAGACGTAGTTGCATCGGCGCAGCTCATTCGACCCATTTAATTCTATTGTTTTCCTTTAAAACTCGAAGCAGGTAGTTCATAGCCGACCAGAATGAAAATTACTTTTATCTTTTTTTTAGTGAAAGAAAAAAATTCACTAGTACGAACGACTTTTCGGCGCCATGTGCTAACCGTACGAAATAAAACAAAATGGCGACACTCCTTTGACGCCATTTTGGCGTTGCATTGGGCTGCTTGTCGCCATGCCAAATTAGTCCAGACAGGCATTTAGTTAATTGCAGCAAAAAACTGTCAAGTCGACTCTGAATTCTATAAAATCAACCTAGTAACTTATTAAAGTATCATAAGTATTAGTCAATTATTAGGGTAAACGCCTGACTACTATGGTCATTCATATTATAACATGTATTTGATCAAAAGTATTCTTGAATCAATCGATTTTATTATGTGATGGGTATGATAAATTTCATTAAAATTATGTTTAACAATAACAAGTCAAAGTGGACATTGCCACTTCCTGTCTTAATAAAAATCTGCTATTTTCTGTGTTGCCAAAACATCCAGATTTACCTTTCGTTTTATTTTTGTTTGCGCACTTGCTTTTTCAAAATAATGACTGCACATTCAACATACATCTATTATTGCAAATGACAAACGTAGACACACACATAAACATGCTTCAGCGAACTGTCTTTTAACAAAGCAAATGTAAGTAAATGACAACAGAAATATGATGCAAGTATTTTTATGAGTGTTCATCTCTGCAAGCTGCCCCTAAATAACAGCAGCTGAAAAGCAGAAGCCTTAAACTTATTGAAAAATATTTATTTTCTATTTCACTTTCACATAATTAAGCTTAGTGCATATTTGCCACACCTTCCGAAAGTCTTGATTGTAGCACACATTCCATGCTTAATGCTCCCTGTTGCTTATCTGCGTATTGTACATTAAATCAGCAACCTTATCATCATTATTTGTACAACATAAACCCAACTAAATCCCATACAATTTAGCGATATGCGGTTAGCAGAATGCCGGTACCCAAAGTCTACCAGTCAGTTTAGTCAGCTGACTGCTCAGTTAGCTGGCTAGTCATCCAGTTGACCACATTGATATTCCATACTTGACGCTCGCCGTTGTTGCTATTGGCCATTGATACTTCTTGCCTAGTGAAACGGTATGGGCACCACTAACGATAGATGTCCTTAAGTCAATACAAACAGACATCCACACATTCATAGCATAGTGGATGGGTGAATACAGTGTGGTGTAGACAGTGCCATGCCAAAATATTTATGTTGCAATGTGTATAGCAAAATGAAGCAAAAAGTCAAGCTAACGTTGCCAAGACTGTTCGAGCAGCGCTGCTTTGTTAACTTTTTACGTTTAATGAAATCAATTCACAAGTCACGTTGCTGTCGGACAATAAATACATCAGAGTCCATTTAATAAAATCATGATGTGCACTTTGCTATGATATATGTACAATTACACATATGCTCTATATGTATCGATTCTATATTGTAAACAACTTTTATCTCATTCGAATGCCGCATGTGATACCACCGAATACTCGTTGGTGAAAGATATACATCCATACATCTAGACTTATGTACATAGCGTGACCTATGGTCAACATATGCCTTACTCATCCGTCAATTATGTTGGTATGTTCCAAGTCCAATATCAAATATGCGATAAGCGCAATAGCTTTTTAGTCAGCATTATTTGTCTTGAAACAAACTAAAAAAAAAATCCAAAAAGTGTCAGATATACAGAATAGTTTATCGGCAAACCAAAAGCATAGAATTTTCCATTTTTATGATGGAAATCAGGTTTTCCTCATTCTTTTTTTATAATTCAAATTAAAAAAGAAAACAATTAAGCTAGCAAAAAGAACTCACGTGTGTACTACTCTCGTGTATCAAATAGTTGTTTAATATTTTTGTTTTTTATTTAAGAATAAAAATAATTTTCATATTCAACATAAATTAATATGTTCCAAAAGAAATTAATCTTTTTGATAATTTAAAAAAAACTGTCTCATTTGTATTATTTAACTATCCTAATATTTGCAACAGCCAGTGTTGTACCCAGTATTTCTTGGTATTTTATACATATTTTCTACGCTTGCGCAGTATTAGCACAGTATAGGTTTGTAATTGATAAATGTATTTTAAATGATCCCAAATCATTTTAATTATATTTTATAAAATATATTAAATGGAATTTAATTATAAAGCCTGATTAGTTCTTAGGTTATCAGTTTTAGAGTATCATTAATTTCTAATGCTTAATAAGAAAAGTGTTATACTGGTCGTTTTGCAAACTGCTACAGCTCTCTTAGCCATATTTAACTTCGTGTTGTTGCCATGGCCATTGAGTAAATTGAGAGAAAGTTTTCGAAGTCCTCTCTTTTTCCGAGAACGAATTGTAGAGCTCGTATGGCCTTTTGTTGTAGATAAGCATACGAGTAGCTGAAAACGAGGAGACTGTCGCTTCGGATGCGGCGAAAACGACTGACAATCTATGAGATTGCAGCCTCCACGCTATGTGTCAAGTTGGGAGCAAATCAGTTGGTAGATGTGTGGCGAACGTTGAATTTAACGGTCGGTTTGGCAGTGAAAGTGGCATGTTTACTCACTAAGTTATCAAAAGAAAACTTGACTAGTGTTTATAAAAATATCTATTAAATACAAGTGAATCTATTCTATGTATTGCTAATATTTTTGTTAATTGTAACAAGAAGGTAGTTGTGTTACTACGAATAACTAGAACGAAGGATACTTAAAACTCACATTGTAATAACAACTGCACTTCAAATTACTGGTAAATAATATCTATAATTTAATTCTGTTCTATGTTTAATTATGGCCGTAGCTTCAATTTTTTCAATCGAGGATATACCCGCACTGTACTCTTGCAACGTATACGCAATCTTCCAAGATTGTGCTTTGTGTCTAACCTATATTTGTATTGTTATTGTTTCTCATGTTGTTTGCCAGCTAACTGACTGAGTGACTGAGATTCTTGCGCCATCTGCTCAATTCTTTAGCGAGTTAACTTTATTGGTTTGTTGTGTGTTCCTTTCTTTCAGAGCTTTGTTTGTTCGGCTACTATACTTAAATGCTAAAGAGATAAAATCTTAAGAGAAAATGTTGTCGAACAATTTTTATTAATTTATATTATATCTAATAGTCTGACCATCTAGATCTTGAAAGTTCCTGTTCCTGTCTCATTTTGGCATCATTTGGTCCTTGAATTTAAAACTTTCTGAATGGTTGTTGATTTATTTGATCTGAAGCAGACTATTGTTGTTTGTTGATGCTTTCATTTGATTTGTGTGCTTCGCTTAAGTCAGCATTCGTTAACGAAAGGTTTTCCTTATATTTTAATCTTTTACTTTTTTAAGAGTTCGACACTGAAACTATTTTATTTTATTCCTCGAAAAGGTTCAGCAAGCTATATATCTATTCCAATTGAAAAATGTATTTTAAGTAATATTTTAAGGTAATATTTTAACAATTTAAAGAGTAGTAAACTTAAACTCTTAAAATAGATTAAATAATTGTATAATATGTTATATTATATAATTCATACAAACAAAACAATTTTTCGATAACTGTCAAGTGTTTATTAATATAGTTGGGATTACATTAAAATTAATTCCACTTAAATAAACACTAATAAGAAGTAATAAGTATGACGAGTTGTAACGACAGTAAAAGTATTTAATGCAAACACAAATAAAGTCAACAACAATAACAGTAATCTAACATTACCCAGAAAAGCGACTCAATTCAATTTTACTTACGTGGTGATGGCTACTTTAAGCCGCTTACAATGAAAGACACCACACACACAACATGAGTTATAAATTTCATTGAATTTACCACCAAAACAAAATCATTAACTTTGTTGTAAAACCAATGGGTGTAAGGGAACAGCGAATTTAATTTTGTTTTGGAAGCCGTCGGCGGCGCTTCTGGTATACTCAGAGAGCAGAGGACATAAACACACCAATATATGTATGTACATATAATATATACACACAATATGTACATCTCAATTTTCCGAATAGGTTCCTACATTTAAGGATAGCAACTAAGTGAAATTTCTATAACTGAAAGGAAAGTTAAAGTTAGATTAGCATTGCTTAATAAAAAGAGCATGAGGTTTGTGACTTTTCCACCCGTTTGCCTATGCCAAATACCAAATGATTTATGAGCGCGAATTATATGTGAGTTAAAGGTCTCGGAGACTTACTGTACTTAAAGCGGTAACTGAATATTGTACAAAAAGTCGGTGGTACTGATCTCGAGAACATAACAAATCGACAAAGAAGTTCAGCACAACATGGAAAAGACCAAAAAGTAAATTCAATTATACGTTTCACAACTCAGCATGATTTCTATCAAGTAGCCGTCGTTTTGAATCCCAGTCCCAGTTTGCTGGACCCTCTGTATATCACAAACTGATTATTTTTGTTGTGCTAGCGTCCCTCGTGTGTCTGCTTGTATTTCAGTTAGGTTTTTTGTGTGTTTGAGCATTTGTGGGGGCAAGCCTAAAAGCGAGAAACAATAAAAAAGAAAAGCAATCACAAAAAACTTTCAAGCCCTTAAAGCACACAATTTTTTGCCAATAACCTGCACAGATTAATGAACGTGTAATTTCTAAGCTCAGTGTATAGTATATAGATTAAGATATTTGTAAGTACATTCTCTCAAAAAAAAAACTCCTGGTAGAAGACATTTTATGATTTTGTGTATTCAACAAGTCGCCATTTTTTAGGATGATACGATTTCTATAAATGGATTAATGATAGCTCAGATAGTTCATGCCGATTTAACTGTTGTTAATACGGGAAACAATTAAATTAATTATTCCTTTGTTGGCTAAGTTTAGTATTGGATGGATTGAAAACATAAGCTTAATATTCAAACTGATCTAACGTAGCTACTATGTGTGCTTACTGCCTCCTTCGCATTTTATTAAGCCACACGTAGCTATATTGAGATGCCACCTATAGAGATGGTGTAGCCCGCACAATTTAGAGTTTATTAAATTATGCTAAGATTTACTTATTTTTGAGCCTCTTGACGTTTTAATGATGAGCCCCCTCATCCATACTCTTCCTGTTGACTTGGACTAAATTAAATTATTATATTGCTCAAAAGCTTAGAAAATCCCTTCAATCAAGATTTCACGCAATACTCAACGCTTATTTTTGGCATACTTAAGTGGGGTTTAATAAGTTTATACCGTGTTGTTGCCTGAGAGTTGTGGGCTTGCTTACAACTGATAAATAATATAGCGTGTTGATTGAATATTTATGGATTGCATCTAAAACTTTGAAGTTTGAAAACACATAATTAGTCCATTGTGGATTCGAGCTGTAATCGCTAATCCTTAATCAAAGAAAGTATGGCATTTCATGTCATTGACAGAAAAATGAATTTTATTCATGATTTCGATATTCGATGCCTTCAAAAGGACAGTTGAAGCAATATCTGAGCCCCAAAACCAAAACAATCATCAAATAGAATCATAAAAAACAGTTAGCAACGACAATAAATTTGTTGAAACATCTATAAAACTGCGCTACGTGGCATCCGAGTAAGACATAAAAATTCTATCGAATTGAGTACCATATACATACAATTACATATATCTTTATATACTATATACACATATGAACATACTATATAAATATGCAAAGTGATGCTACAATAACGCTAAAATATTGTCTATAAATCCTCAAAATCAGCATTTGGTGATGTGATTTTGAAGTAACAAATTCTCAATTTAATTACATTTTTTTTAGCTCTGAAACGTGCAGAAGTGCACATGCAAATTATAATATTAATTTATTTTATTATCTCGTAATATAGCTATTATGCTTGAGAAAAATTAATGCTTTAATTGTACGTATATATGTTGATATATATAAAAAAGCCACTACAGCAGCTACTTCCACCCACAAAACATTACAAAATATACAAATTGCGTACATTTTTCAGCGTGCTACATGAAAAATGTTTTCCAACTGCCCTTAATTTTTTTTTTTTGCTACTGGGACTCCCCTATGAATTTGATAAGAGCAACAACAGTAGTTTAAGTACTTGACATGAAAATTTCTACAACACGCTTAATGCTGTGGTAGCAGAAGTGAGAAAACGGGCAGGGACTCTTGCCTTGTCTATCTCAAAGAACAAACTTATGGCGCAACACATGCGAAATTTTGTGTACCAGTGGCTATCAAGGCGATTTTCGTCCAGGCATTCAGCGGTGCCCGCTGATGATTATCATAAATGTCTAAAAAAAGAACAACTTGCGTGGTGCCAGTCGAATGGTAGTCGAAAGAAGCGTCGAAATCCACAGCAACAATATGGTTACTAGTGCCGCTCCCAGATAAATAATTTGCTGCCAGGCGCAGCTAATGACCAGCTTGTGTAAGTGCGAGGACAACAACAACAAAGGCATCAGCAACGACAACGACAACGACGATGACGACCGCAATGAAAAATCAGGACAGCAGTCGACAACCAAAAAGCAGCCAAAGCAACACCAACAATCACAAGTTTTACTACAAGTAAAATGATGGGGATGAATTCATCATGGAAACGCTCGCTTTGACTGCTTACATTGTACCATAGAGCGCCTCTTCTCTGCCCCCGTTCCATCTTTGTGCGCAAATTTAAAATAAAGTAACGATACAAAGTCCATAGAGTAAAGGGAGACAGTGGAAGATACTCGTAGCTAGAGAAACTGATGCGGCCTAGCTCGCTAATTTTATGCTCTTTTGTGATTTTTGTGCTTGCCGGCCAGTCACACCCTGTGGCCATGTTTAGCGTCAGTCGCTGCTCTCCCAGCTCCAGCTGCCCCCACAAGCAAAAACAAACTTTGCGCGCTTTTGTCATTAGCGTTGATGTCAGTGACGTGGAGAGAGACACCCGGACCGCTGCCTTTTGCCAGCTTTTCATGTGTTGCGGTCGCTATTTGTTGTTGCGTTTTGGTTTGTGGACCCGCCAGTTTGGTTACTTTTAATGAGCGGGGCGGAGCGAGGCGGAGCGAAACGCTGGCATGTTTTAGGCACTCATTAAGTTGTGGTAATGTAGCTTTATTTTTGTTCACTTTCAGCTGACTCTTTGTGTAATGAAAGTGAATTATTCGTTAAAAAAAATCTTTTTTGTGTGACCCCCTTTTAGTAGCATTAGATAAGTTTGGTATTAAAGTACGTAATACTCTTATGTACATATAAGTGCAACCAACATGACATTAGGTTAAGCAATCATTTTTAATTCTATGCATACTCAAATAATTTATAAATTTGTAAATCGTTCCCTAGAACATACGATATGTATGTTATCAGAAGTTGCGAAATCTAAATTATCAAAAGCTTTGACCAAATGTCAACACCCCAGGTACCACTTTTAAATAATATAGCTTTCGCTCAGAATTCGAATTCTCTAGTTTCCTTGTTTCTTCTTTGATGATGTCCTTGTCGACACATGTATGTAATTTTGTTGATATAACAAATATTAGTCACACACACACACACAGACACACCAATCACAGTTCAAAATCGAATTTTTCTTAGCTTTTTAAGCTTTGCGCATAGTCTTATGAAGAAATTGTACAATTACAAGCAAAACATAACATCACATTATAGGAAACGTATTCAGGTCAAATCTCAAGTGAATTTAGATATCTATGAGTTCAAGATTTACTAGAAAATATTTGGCAAGTTTATTAAAACTTGTAGTAAGTTACGAAATATAAGAACTTCGACTGACTCCGCAGGAAGTGCGCACTGGCAGCCCGAAACTGACAAATGCTAACGCTAACTCACTCAACTCCACGCTTTGTGAAATAAAGCAAAAAATAGCAAAAATTCTAGGGAGAAAGTTTCAAATTTTGTTTTGTATGTGTTTAAGTTGTATGCTGTATCCTTGTGGACTTTTGTTGTATTATTTTAATATTTGTTTGGATCCAATTGTGGTGGATATTAGGAATTAAAATTTGGCTTTATTCAAAATATATTTTAAAGTTCAGAAGGTTTTATTTAAATAACTATTTATCAGTGATTGAGATAAGTTTAAATGTGAATGATGGCTTTTGATTATATTAAGGCAATAATTAACAACGATTTTCTTATGTGCTAATAATCTTCTAGCTTTGAACTGAAACTCCCTCGCTTCCGAATTTCATTTTGTTTCTCTCAATCTCCTGCTCTAGAAGTTGATTCATGTAAGCACTGCCAGCAGATAACTTATTCATACACCAGCAAGTGTCGTACATAGATACACCTTTGGGAACAGCAGGAATGATTCTGCCCAACACTTGGCTATCAGCACTATGGCAGCTAGTCCATGAGGAACTGTCAGTGATGGTGATAAGTGTGATTTGATACTAATGTCGATGCTTTATGGTGATGATGATGTTTGTCTGGGTATTGGCAAACTGGATTTGATTGAACACAACAATTTTAAAATTGCTAAACATAATACTCATACATGTAGGAAAGTCACACGTACATGTTACGTGCTGCCATTTTGGCTTTTGGCAACGAGTAAGTAAAAATTTAAGCAGTTGGTGTCCTGGTGTCGGCTCCAATCAATAGAAAGTATTCCGTTTGTATTTGTATTTGTGTTTGCATGTTTGAAGAACATCTCACATTTCGAGCACATTGCTGTTAAATGATTTTTAGTAAAAATCGAGAAGACACATTCAAGTGGCTTCATCGACATCGTCCTCCTTATTGTGGATTGAGGGGCTTCCACCCAGAACGTGATTGCTCAACTCTCGGCTTTGCCTATCAATGATTTGGTACGAGTAGCTTGTCGAGTTCGAGTATGACCCTCAAGTAATTTCCATTAAGTAAGTGTTTTCGCCACTTATATTGAAATGCATTCGAGTTGTCGGATCAGAAATAAAACTACTGCTATACAGGAGCATTAAAAGTATTGTTCTTAGAGTTCAAATAGTTTCTCTAGAAAATATGTATCTATGTATGTAAAGCTTTATTCCAGAATTATAATTTTATTACTTATGTATAAAGTTATAAAGTTATGATGCAGATTTTTGTCTACTGACAATTTAAGAGTTCGTTTTGATATTAGTGCCACAGACCCATCTTTGATGAATCGCTTTTAGGGTCATATTGGGTCTCGTTATATTTTTGTGTCGCCGCTGTTTCTTACACAATTTTCTGAACTTGTATTATCATTGTTGAATTTTGTGAGCCGAATACTTCAACGTACTTGCCATTGTCCTGCTGTCAACAAAATACCAGCTGCAAACGCAGCTGCAAAGCACTTGATGAAATACGAGGGCGCATGCAGCGTTCTCGTTATGTTTATGTCGTCGACAACAAAAGAAATTAAATTGCTAACACTGAAATTCAATTGGTCACACTCAAAAATTTGTCAAAACAGCAGTCAAACGAGGAGAATTGTGTACAAAATAAAAAGCAAAGCGAAAATTTAAAAGACATATTTTAAAGCATATTTTGTTTCTGTTTCGAATTAGGTAAACTAACCGATGTATATTAATGCGCTCTTCGATACACGATCATTTTGATTTTAATAGAAATATCATTCATCGTCCATACTCATATTAATATAATAATCCGATAATTTCTATATCATATTGAACTGATCTTATAGCATAGAATAGGTAATTTTATGAACTGATATCATAACAATGAAAAGGTAATTTTAATAGAATTACTTTTGTATTCATTTTCCGTATTTTTTTGTTTGTTTAAAACACTTCATAATAAATAATTTGTTATATACATACATATGTGCTCAAATTATCAAGCGCTCTGTCAAATGCTTATTATTCTCAACCGAACATAAGAACGACTGACTGTCTGTCTAGCACTCATATAAACACTCTTTATTATTCTTAAATAACACGTGTCGCGTCTGTCAAGGGGTAGTGAATAGCATAATAAAATTGCTAAGTGCATGGGCATGTTATGGCGTTTATATGTTCATATGTACATATGTATGTTTCTATGTCTGCTTTATACTTACACATATTATGAGCGAAATTCCGTTGTGATTGGCTGTATGCATGTGCTGCATTTTTAGATATTTTATAGATAGAGGTGGGCAAACAAGCATAGGTCTAAGAAGACTGAAATTGACAATCATTGCCAATGTCAAACTTTGAAAATAAGCCAAATATGGAGAGTTAGGTATATCATTTAATATTCTGGATATACGTACTATTAAGATACAGAGAAGAACAAAAGAAATGCCTGCTTGGTAAATGCTACATATGGTATAAGGTTGCCACATTAAAAGGGAACTCCAAAAGTGGAATGCAGTATCATATAATTTGTACAGTACTGAGTAGAACTAATTAGCGACCTTTTGCCACTGTTATTGTGTTTATAAACGGTAATAAAAATGTAGGCATGTAGACTATAGAATTTGCCGGAGTTTTATTATATAAAACATGAAAAAATTAATTGGATACCCATTTTTTACAAAACGTACTCTGAAGTATGAAGTATGTATTGTAAAACAAAAGTTTCTCTATTATCCATTAAGACTCAGAATAACTGAACTTACCCCTTTTAGAATGTTGAGTAATAATGACTACTTCTACAAGGGTAAAAAACATTTCGAAAGAACACATATTGCTGTTGTTTGGGATTGTACTTGTAGAGAGTTACAGACTTGTATTTTCACTTTGATGTTGCCAGCTTATTATTTATGATTGTTTGGATAACAGGCCTTTGTTTAGTCCTATTCGAGTTTAGTCATCTTGAATATCGAAGCACCAGCAACATGTTTAGCAACACATAAAGTGTTGCTGGGAGTTTATGTTGCGAAACATATGCACAGTGCTAATTTTGGAATTGTTGCCCACCTACAATTCATATTTTTGGGGTGTGTTTACGAAGTCTTCATGTTCTCTGAAGCAAACAATTTTCAGTTGCTTGTCAACTTGCCTTAGCTTCACTTTAGGGACCGGCATACTGTCTACAACTCGTAGCGGGCATTCGTTCGACGTAATATTATTTCTTGACGATAATAATAAAGCAACAGTGTTTATACTTACACTTGCAGTATATTTTTGTCGTCAACAACTGGATGTGCACAGATTAATAGGAGGCTATTAACCGAAAACCACAACAAAACGATTCTGTGCCACATAAAACTATTTTCAATGGATTACAGCAATGGTAGTGGACGCATCACTAGTCAAGAATACTTGTGCTCAACCCGGAAATTTATACGCATGTACTCTGTATACTTGTATTGAAATCAAAGTCTCGAAAAGTATTTAATACTGCAATGTTCTTGAAAAACTAAATCTAAAGTGTAGATGAATAAGTTGTTCAACAGTCACACAAGACATTAATATCGTACTCCCCAACCACAAATTGGAAACAGTCTCTATGCTCTGGTCGGTAAACGGCGGTGTGAAGTTGAAGTGTTTATTGAATGTGCCACAAATGTTGTCTAAACGCGAATGAACAATATTGCCAGACCCCCTCGATTATGCTGGCTCGACAACTGGCCACCAAATCGTCAACTACGGCGCATAAAATGATGCCGCGAATAACTTATACAACCATACGACATGGATTTCTGCAGTCAAGAAGGCGATGCACAAACGGGTGGGCTGCTCAGGCCATAGGTTGTTGGATCTCGCTGGGATTTGTTCTGATGTTCATTCTGTCGACTGCGGGTAAGTGGTTTTGTATACATATTTGTACTGTTAATTCATACTGTATAAGTTTTAAACAAGAATTCCCTCTGTTCTATAAATCTATGTATGTATCTATAATTGTGGAGACAAGTGTGCGCAGCAGTGAATTTTCTAATCGAATTATATATTAAATTTGGAATATTAGCGAAAGAGAATAGAAGATATGTTCTGTTAGCAATAGATGGTCGATTTTAAAAAACAATGTAGTACACCAAAATAAATATAATTATAGTGTTGGCAAAAGTAGAAAGTGTTATGGCGTGGCAGATGACAGTTGAAATATCATTCTGACCGTAATAAAATACAAATAAAAATACATCAATGAAGATGATAGCGGCCAATAGTACAAGAGACTTACGAAGTAGATGAAATCCACTTTTGAGCAAGTGACATTAAAAGCGGCAAACCATTAAAAGGATTGACAGACGGAAAAGGGGAACCCAAGTCTGTAGCCTAGCATGGCAGGCAATCAAACAGTCCAACCAACCAACAGACTGATAGATAGCTATTGTGGGGTGTGTAGCAAGATGTTGATGGCATTCCGTTGGCGAAGCGAAATCGAAACAGAACTTGAAATCAGAGTTGTATTGAGTTCCTCACAAGGGCTCTTCTTGTTATTATTGTGCTAATGTTGATGCTAAATGCTTGTAAAATGTTTTTATGGCATTCATACCGCGTCTACGTTGTCAGGCTTCTTGTACTAAGACTCCTTAAATATTGGCCGTTCCTTAACTATAGCTATTGGCATCGCTTCCATTCGCCTGGTTGTTTGAACATCACTAATGAAGAGCTGAAGAACCATTTCATTGAACAATGGGGTTTGTAGAGAATTTGATTTCAACCAATTTATTTATTTATTTCCTTGAATGTAACAATGTTTATTGAAGTGCTCAAAAAGTTTTTTTGTTGAAGCAGACATTTAATAACTAAGAGTTTCTAGTTTTTATTTTCTTGTCGAAATCGGAAACGTGAAAATTTTTATTTCGCTTAGCAATTAATTTTCATAGTTTTAATCCATTTTGCAGTACTCAATGGTAAATGAATATACTGTCAAAGCCCCAGATGTCTTTCAATTTAGCATAAAATACTTGATTCAATATATAAATAAAATAAATAAATGAAAAAAGCAAACTATAATTTAACACAGTTTTTCTTCACGAAAAACAGAAGCTGGTCAGTGACATTGTCAAAACGATTAAATATCTATAAATATTCAATTGTGTGTGGTCGGCGGTTAAAGCAATGTTAAAACCTAAATGAAAAACACAGTATTTGAAATTGCATTTATCAAACATATAATTTGAATTGTAAAATAATATTGATATAAAGATAACGGATTGAAAAAACATATCATAACTAATCGGGTCTTTGGAACGTGAATTTAAAGTAGATTGCTACTTGCCAATATTATACACAGTATGCAATCAATGCAATTTAGGAGTGCGGCCGATTATTTATTATTAATCAAATTTGTAATCTATTGTTATTGTTTTGCTTTCGTGAAGCCTTCTGAATTTTCCTGTCGCGCTGACGTTTGTTTGTCTTATCGCAAAATGCAATTATCTAGCACAAAAATTCTACACAACTGGGTTATTAGAATTGCAGTAACAATTACACATTAAAGTATGTATACTTAAAATAGCGAACACACAAAAGTCAGCTAAAATTTCAGATGCTGCAAAAGTTGTCACCATCAATGGAATGTTTTTGCATTCTGTGTGTTGTGTTCCCATAATTAACTTATATTGTACATTAGCAACAGATTTTCCTTATTAACGAGTGTGCGCTATGCTTTCAGTGGTGCCAGATCCGCTCAGTACCCAGTATCATCCCCTTGCCGCGAAGAAACCGTAGTTTGCACGAGGCACACACTTATCTTTCAGCAATGCCATTGAGTTTATTTATTTTCTGTTTGTGGTTGCCTGAGAGCCTAGGGGAGGGAATGGGGAATTCATTTGTGTGGCTGCCAGCACATAATTTATTTATCATTAGCGTAATTTGGCAATGCTGGAATGTTCTGCTCCAGTGTGAGAGGCCTGCAAGATTTCAGTTAAATAGTTGAAATAATTTGGTCAATTAGGCATATGCTTGAGGTTGTAAAGAGCAAGGAGATACGTTCGAATATTTGCTTAAATCTAATAATAGAAGATTATATTATATATTGTGCAATATACAAACCTGAACGCATCCTTTGCATTTTTCTTCACTACGCATTTATTTTTCCTTGGTTTACGGGATTTCATCCTATATTTATAGAGTCGCGTTCTGATGCATTCAACCATCTGGAAGTTCAATATTTCACGTTTAATTAAGCTGCAATAGCAAAGACTAAAAAACAATATTAAATGAAACTGAATAAAATCACAAAATAGCAACTGCGACACAAAAATGTTATGACTGCCACTTCCATTCCTCAAACCAAAAAAAAAAAACGGTACAAAAATAGAGCTGGGCACAGAAGCTAGCCGTGGCCAAAATGCAGAAACCGCAGCAAAACCACGGTAAACTTTGAACAATTACAAAAAAAAGTAGTGACAACAAAGTAAAACAAAAACAAAATACTAAAAACTACTATGGTCAATAAATCTGCAATAAGAGGCTTCGAAAAAACTGCAACAACTTTTCGAAAACCAGTAACTCAAATGTAGGGCGTTTGCATAAACACATTTACACACACAACAATTATAACTAATAAGACTCGAGCATACTTTTAAGGCATATTTTGGCTAAGAATCAGCAAAGTGCACTAGAAATTGGTAAAACAACGAATACAGGAATACAAATAAACTGAACTAATGGCAGTAAAGCGTACTTTCATAATTTAATTAAAATTAGGATGGAATATGATGGTCAAATTGCAAATTTCTTAATATCAAAGCAGGAGTGTTCAATTTAAAACACAAAGCTTAAAGGAAATTGAAGATCTCTTATTTTCTTTCTCCCTAAAGATGAGTAGCAGTGAGTCATACATACTCATCTCTATCTTTCTTAACTACATGGGTATTTTATTATTTTTATAAGTATAAAATTAATTTCTGAAAATGTATACACCTTAACATGAATATGTATATGTTTTAAGTTCGTTCCGTTAATTCATTAAAATAATGGAGATTGATGCCAAATACAAACTTGAATAACTGAAACAGTAAAAAGTATCATTTTTGTAGACTTTCGGTAGGAATTCTATTTTGTGATTAAACGTATGAGATAAGATAGTCTGTGAAGAGCTTTGCGAAAATAATATGGTGTAAGGTCTGCTGACATAAAAACAAACAAAACAAAACTTTACAAAAAGCTACATTTGAGAGAAAGATCGCTGGACTTAGATAACAAAATGTTAGTTTGCTCTTAACTTGTAGTATTCATTATTGTAAACACATATCCATATGTGGGAATGCATGATGGCAAGAAGAGCCTGTTCACAGAAAAAAAAAGATACGTAAATAAGAGCATGGAGTACATATCTAAGTATGAATAAAGACCAAAATGTACGAGCACGAGCACGACTATAGAGCTCATGAAATGGAAACTGGTAAATAGCAAATATAAAAATAAGCGTGTGTTTTGTCACCATCGCAATGTCACCGCCAGATACTTATACATACATTCGTATGCACTTATGTGTAACAACTTACATACAGAAAGAAGGGTATCTGCACATAAATATATAGGTAAATATTTGTCTGTTTATTTTTATATAAATATGGCTGTGTCTGTGCGCAAATCCCTTGTCTGTTTCACAATATTTACACTGTTATCCCTTTTGTTTTATTTGCTTAGCTCTTCTGTGTAAAGAAAGACTGTCATAAGACAAACGAGTGGCGCAAGGATTTTAGGTTGAGAGTTGTGTGGACTCATCTACTAACAAGCTCTCCATAGAACATAATATTTAGATTTATTTTTTTTACGTATTATTTTTTCATTAAACTAATTTCTTTTATTTTTTTCGGTTTGATTGTTTTTCTCTATTGATTTTAAATGTGACCAGTTAAAAAGCTAATTGTGATATTAATATAAAATTGAATAGGTCAATCTTTAAAAACCCTTATGTACGGGATTTCTTAATATTTTAAATGAAGTCAAAATATACACATAAAAAATTGTGCCAATGTTCTGGTGTTGCAGTATTCCCCATATTTTAAGGTGTGAGCTCAACCAACCGTTCAACAATGAGTAAATTATGTTGGCGTGAGCTTTGTTATTATTGAGCTGATGAGTTTGAGACATGGTTAGATAGTTGGGCTTGGCCAACCAACAAACAGGACTGGATTACGCTTTACCGCATTAACATCTACAAACTGAATTGTACTATACTCAATACTCAACCACAGTTCTTCAGAGCTAGAAGAACTGCGTAGTTTTTTAATTTTTTTTAATAACATTTTTCTGAGATAAGAGTTTCTCTCAATATACAATTATATCATCATGAAAACGATAATTTTCCAGAGAACTTAGCCTTAGTTATAGAGTAAATACTATTCGACTTCAGCATGCCATATACCTTCATAAAAGACCATATAACAATGTATCGGTTTGTTTCACGTAGTGAGTAGGGCCTTGATTTATAGCTTTGAATGTTGCTTTTTGCTTTTCAATGTTAATTAAATTGTTTTGGGTTGTTGTGAGTAAGGATATGTGCAAGTGGATGATGTTAAATGCATTGCCTCATGTTTTCGAGTTTCAAATAAGTAAATATTCCGACTGACTACCTGTTTCCTTATTACTCACCGCTTAAGGTAAACAAAAGAACTTCATTGGCGCTTGTACCGATTACATCTGCTTGTGCTGGACCTAAATGCTGTTGACGTAGCCAAGAAGAACCAGGAGCAGCAATTGCAGCATACGCTTATTAGAAATTCCATTACATGTTGCATACTTATGTGCGTTGGTAGCCTCATCTGCAAACATACTCGTAAGCTAGCAAAAAGTGTTGTCTTTGTCCATACCTAAATAGAAATGGGGAAGGTGCAGTTGAATCTACCAGGTCCACACTTGTTGGTATTCAGCGATGCTCTCCCGCTGAGATTTGCATTCAAGCTTTCAATGTCCTTTGTAATTTGTAGCGGGACCGGACAAATGATGAAGCAATGTTCTTTTGAATTGTGTACATACTTATAGAAACATTCATGTTCTTTAGATTAGCTTTTCAAACAAATATATTTTTCTTAGAAGGGGGTTACAGCTTTGCTACTGCCCAAAATGTAGACATGTAAAATTCCATTGCTATAAGAATAAAGGGACAAATTATAAATTTGAGGGACAAAAAGTCAATACATATTTTTGCTTGAAAATGTGAATGACTACTGCAAATTCCATTTATAACAAATAATTAGCAACCCTCTCATACAGACAAACGATAAACTAATTGAAAGTAAAATCGCTTTTTGTTTAATCCCGCTTTTGAAATTTTGATTGAGATACTGTGTATGATGGTCAACTAGAATTGAAGTCCATTTATATATATTGAATATACGAAAATATAAAAATATGCAGACATTACCTGATAAACAAGCAACTCCCAAAGGTAATTTATACCACGGTGCAACAATAACATTTTATTCGCTTTGGGAAAGATTCACACACCGTCTCTACAGAAACCCAGTTCTCGAAGGACTACAACAAAACCGCAAATGATGTGTCATTATTCTTAAGTGAACAGCGGCATGAAATGTGACCCAAATAAGATATAAAAATTTTTTTAGTGCCTTGCTTCAAGCTTTAAGCACCCCAACGGCGTTCAACGTCGATTCGTTGTGAATTATGCTACATATTAGTTGACAAACGACTTTCAAATGGAGGACATAAAACCAAAAATTAGCGTTGATTGTTTGGCAATTAATAAAACTTGAGGGATCCATTCGTATATAATACAGAAACAATTCGTTGATGATTTTGTGACATACGAGTTTGGTGAATTAACAATGTGTTATAGAATAATATTCAAGTTGTGACAAACGTGGCAAACTATTTTGTAGTACACAAGTTAGTCGTAGGACCTAAAATTAAATTTAAAGTTTAACTTTTTAAGTGCGGTTAGTTTCAGTTTTAGACATTTTCTAGAAATGAGAAACTCACAATCACTAATACATATTTGCAACTTTATGTATTCTTGATAAAATGTGTAGTACTCACAATTTTAGCTGCCTTTCTAAAATAAAATAATAGTTTCCACCATTTTATTCTCGTTATTTTAAAGATAATATTAATATTATTTCTTAAAAGGATGAGATTCAAAATGAAAGAATAATGAATTGGTTATTAAGTATCTTTTAAATTATTAAATATTTTAAAAAAATCTAAAGATTAAGCAAATGAAGATAAAACACATTTAAGTTGTTTGTTGTAGTTCAAAGGAATGACTCGACTTAATTTTTAAATGATTAATCATTTCAGATATTATTGAGTGTTCGCTACGGAATGTCAATTTAATTATTGAACCACCAGCGGTTCGACGTGGCCAGCACGTTATCCTGCGCTGCATGTACGATCTAGAGGGTGCTCCGCTTTACTCAGCCAAATTCTATCGTGGTCAACTGGAGTTTTACCGTTATACACCTGGCGAGTTTCCCAATACTAAAGTATTTCCGTTTCCTGGTATACACGTTGATGTAAGTAACAGCCAATATTATTTAAAGAGCATTTCGAAGCACAATAGTTTCATTATTAATGTTACTAAAATTACTAACATTATCTGTAAATTGAAATGTCCATCCGCCAAGTTCCGATTTTAAGATGAGTTCTCGTCCATAAGTCTATCACCCAGTTGTGTTCCCTTCCCAGCTTTAATTCCGTGCACTACGCTTAAAGGGTTTTTGTTATTGTTGGGCATTCAAAAATTCCATTTTATGTAAAGGCTGCCATCTGCATATAAGTCCGAATACCAGGACGCATCAACGCGGCTCCTTGCTAAATATTTTCATTTAAATTTTTTACGTGCGACCAAATTTTGTTTATTGCTTTTATACCATCGCCTTTGTAAATCAAGACTGAAATATCCATGTGGATAATAAATATATATATATGAATAAACGACTAGTCTGATGCATTATTCTCAGCTAATCATATATGTGTATATTTCTTTTATTTTGTTACCAGGTTACCAGTTCCAATGCCACCCAAGTTCTTATTCGCAATGTGGGCTTCGGACTGTCTGGAAACTTTTCATGTGAAGTTACTGCCGATGCTCCACTTTTTTCTACAGCTACTGCCTTAGGTGCTATGCAAGTTGTCGGTAAGTAACAATATCTACATTATTAAATCATTACATTAAATATTCTTAAGTCGCTTATTTATGTATATTAAGGCATTTATTATTTCTCAGTCGTAAGTGTGTAAAACAAATAATATCCGCATCTACGTTAGTCTGGATTCAAACTTGCATATTAGAACAGTTCATCGATTCGCGATTTCTCTCTGATTTTCTGAGAAGATTTCCTTAACTTAACTTACTTGTCTTGTGCATTTTTTAATGTTTGTACCTTAACATGAAAGCAGACTGCTGTTAGCAAAGTACAAGAATAGTATTTAATACAGCATTTGGCTTGCTTAATTGTCTGGTTTTACTAAACTGACGTCGTGGGATTAAAACTTTGATCAAGAATTTGATTTAAATTTGTGGTATTTCCAAAGTGTAATTTACCCTTTGGAGCGCAGTTATTTAAGTTTCCTTAAATGCTGGGTTCCTTAATTGGCTTGTGTTGTTGCTGTTGCTACGACTTATACATTAATATAAGTTAAGCCATGGTGACTGATTCCCTTTTAGGATTCACGTGAACGTGAATTTATATTTCAGTAATATTGCTTAATAATATATAATAATATTATATTATCAATATTTCAGAGGACCATGAATAAGTCATAAATTTCAGCTATAACTGATTTCAAAATTAATATAAAAAAAAAACCTTTCACCTACTAGAATTGTGGTACTCCTTTACTTAATTTTCACTGAGCATTTATACATTTACTTTGATAACAATATTCTAATAAGATACAAGATCAAGTTCGTCAAATTTTGTCATAGTATCTTTCATCAAAATAATGTGCGTTGAAAGACTGAAGACAAGCAACCTAATTTATTCTTGACTGCAAAGTCATGATTTCATTAAGTCGAAATGTTTAGTTTGGAATGCGGCTAGAAATCAGAGTTCATAGCACATATTCTTCAAAGTTTGCAAATAGTTGATATTTTGAAGGTTCAAGCGTTAACAACTTAATAGCGTAGAGGTCAAAAAAGCACCCTACACAATAGTCAGTTTGCCAAGTGTAAAGTAGGCTGGTCACTTGCTAAATTAATCTTTAAACTTGTCCTCACTGCTGACCCTCATTAAGAACTGCAAAGCCGAACGACGTTAGCGTTATAAAAGGTCAAAATCGTAAAAAGCCGCAGCATCTAAAGAACTAGTTGGGATTAAATGTCTGTGCTGGTGCGACGCCAGGATTAGAAAACGAGTTGCCTCAAGCTATGCCAACCCAGCCCAGAATCTCAGAGAACCCCTTGTGCATGGAAATTACTTTTTTCATTAGACTCTTTGTTACTGTTGTTTTTTGCTTTTATTTTTAACTTTGTTGACTTAATTAAAAGTTGAGCAAAGTGCTGACTGTCAGCGTGATTGGTGTTCAAGGTCTGAAATATAGGAAGTTTCACTAATTCACTTATTTTCCATTTAATATTTTTAAATTGCCTTAATACAAATAAGTTTCCTTCATCTATTGACAAATGTAATATATTTTTCTATTTCTTAAGAGCTCCCTGACAAACGACCTCAGTTATATACTGAGTATACCAGGTACGAACCAGGCGATGTACTACGTGCTAACTGCAGTACACCCCCCTCGCGCCCACGTGCTGAACTTACATTTACAATCAACAATATGGTGGTAAGTTGTGATTTATTTATTGATATAATTCTATCAAATATGGTCTGATCAAGCCAATTCAATCCGTGCATTCAATGCTTATACATATGTGGAAGCCTAAAAAATGAGACTTCTATCTTTATTATCCGATTGTAAGAAATTTTGGAATTACTAAGCATGTCCTTAATTTTTTGTTAATATATATACTATCAAAAATGAATTTATTGTGTAAAATGTATGATTAAATTTGTGGAATAATAGCTTCCAGGAATAAAGAAGTTTCTTCAATTAAAATCATATTGGATTACCAATATCAGCAATACTAGATAAAAGCAAGGGATTTTTAAATGTGTCAATGACAATAAGCAGGGTTGACAAAAATGTAATATAAAACGATGCCACACACTTACACACATATACACTCTCAAGCGGAAGATATATTACAATTACCGATCACAGCAAACAAATGAATATTTCATGCTGTGAGTAAGAAAAAGGGCAGAGTCAGAAAGAGAAACACACTTTGTAAGCTTCAAGCTTCATAGCAATCTACTGCACGCAAGGAAAATTTTTCGGTAAAGGTACTGTGCTAAGGAGTCCTAGTGGCATATGGAGCCTCAACAGAACTTTATGTTGACAAAGTTTTTGCGGTAAAAAGCCACATCAGTAATTTGCAAAGCACACACAAATACTCATACTCACACTCAGCATCTATACACCCTTGCCGTGACATATGCGCCCTGGGTAAGGGGTGCTGTGGCTTCGTTTTCGGCTGGCTGCTTCCGTCGAGCCAGACATTAATCATTTGGCATGTAAATTGCCAATTAATAACTGCTGCATGTCATTTGGCTTGAAAATGTTGTGTAGATGCGAAGCCAACGAACCTAACTATACGCATTGCCAATTTCTAGGCGCATTTGCAATGACCCATTAATGAAGACAAATAGCACTTGAGCCATGTTAAATTTAGCGGAAAATTGAAAAAAGCTTCTCTCTGTAGGTTTTTCATCTGGTGGCTTTCT
This sequence comes from Drosophila sulfurigaster albostrigata, assembly GCF_023558435.1. Lineage (NCBI taxonomy): Eukaryota > Metazoa > Arthropoda > Insecta > Diptera > Drosophilidae > Drosophila > Drosophila sulfurigaster. Next base: position 37,488,526 of record NC_084882.1, on the reverse strand, counting down.
TGCGCAAAAGTTTTTGGCAACATCCTGAAGATATTGCAGTGCCACAATTTTGTTTGTTGTCGATACGCTTGCAATGTATTGTACGCAAAGCATATAAAACATAGTTATGGAATGGATTGCAATGTCTATTGGTATATTATGTATGTATAGGCTGCGTCATCAAGTATTTCCAATGAATTGTGAAATTGTTCAAACTGAACTTAATAAAATCGGCAATGAATCCGTCGCAACGGTCAGACAAAACGCATTTCCGTTGAAATATGAAAATATTATCTTTTTATTATTATCATTTTTGTTGTTGTTGTTTTTCTTCCCAATTATATTACCGAGATAGATCTTGATTTCATAAAATTATATTCGATTACTTGTCAAATCCTGGCCAAATCCGCTCAAACAGTGTAAATTAATTTATAGATTGATCGTTCAAAACGTCCTCGTAGTAGGTAGGCTGAAGATATCCTGAAATTAGCTATTTTCGCCTGTTGGCTTTTGCCTTCCGGCTGATAATGTAAAAGTGTTTGATTCTTAGTTGCTCCCATATTTTTATACATATGAATATATGTATGTATGTTTCAAATATAATAAAAGAACTATCAAATAAAATGAAAGTTAGCCTAAAATGTTGCGTCTAAATCAAGTAAAATGATTTAAATTGCAAAACTTTCATTAATTTGTCGTTTGTTGCCGAGACCATATTTTCGATTTATCCGTTGGATAGTTGCTGCCAGCCAGTGCGACTAATGTGCGCAATTGTAAGGAGCTTTTTACTTAAGATTTTTACTTGCGTTGTACTACTTTAGATGTCTGCTACTATTTGCTGCATTACATTAACACAGATAAAGTTCCTTGATACATAATTTTCATGCATACAGAAATAGCCACCAGGCTGAGCCGCCTGGATTTTGTGCACATGTGGCGGAGCCTCTGTTGCCAGTTTCTGTCGTCTGTGCCAACTTGCAAAAGGCGACAAGATGTTAGCTGGCAAAAGTTTTTTTTCTTGTCCGAGCAAACAAATGTAGTATGGGCACTAAGAGGGTAAGCGTTGCCAAATGTTGTCGTTGTCTGAGCTCCTTAAAATATGCAAATGCATTTGCAAGCGCTGAATAAACAGGCACGGTCCTCAAATTATATTCTCTATTTTTTCATTTCTTTCTTTTCACTCTGCAGATCTCAAACTCGGAGTCTCAGTTTATTCGAACAATTGATAATCTAATTGCATCACGCATTTCCCTGAAGTTGCAGTTGCAGGGTGTACACTTTTCCAGTGCAAACTCAGGCGTTTATAGTGGTCGATATGGCTTGAACTCGATATATAGCCAAGACACTCCCATGTATGTACCTAATCCAGGTGGCCTGATACTACGTTGCACAGCACAAATTGCCGATTTATATCAGGAATATAAGGATATTGAATTGGGTACACCGCAAAGAGATCCAGTTCCCGCACGTGGTAAGTTTGTATGTTTAAAATGTGATATATACAAATAATTTCTAATTTATTTTTTCTTTCTGTTCTGTTCTTTCTAACTACAGTTACGCATTCTTCCGGTTCAAGCATGAAAAACTTCATTAGCTCCTATTTCACAACTTCGGCTGCTCAGCGTTGTCATAATGATGCATTGTTGACATTTTTGATTTTAGCAATAGCTACGTACCTTATGACTGGTTCCATAAATAAAGATTTAACAAATTCGATTTGTTCTTCATCCGTAAACTACAGAGATTCGGGTCACATACTCGTACCTCGTAATTGCGGCTGATGTGAATTGCCTGGCTTGTTTGTGGAATTTTCACTTAAGCCATTGCTACAGAAATCAGGAAAACTTCTATGCGAGCAAAGCGAAATAGTTTAGTTATTTAGTGAATACAATTAAGAAGACTTATTGAAATAAATGTAGCCAGTTTTAGTTTGACTTTATTAGAATTTGGAATATTTTTTGTTTGTTTATTGAAAATGATTTTTGAAAAGACGTTTTTAATGTGGTGTGTAAGCTAATGAGTTTAAAACTTAAGTATTTTTAAGAAAATATTTCAATTTAACATAGGAAAATGAAGGAATTCAAGGCATTCATTTAAATAGTTTATGTTAGACACGCTAAATAATAAAGAAAAAATGTAATAAAGTAATAAATAGACGACAAGAAATGTAAAATATATTAAAATAAAATAATAATTGATTAGAATCGAAGTAAAAATGTGAAATATTCGCCTAGTAATGTCGTTTGTGAATGTCAGTCAAATTGAATAAAATAATAAAAGAAAAGTGTTACTCTATATACCAATTTGAAGAAGTGAATTGCTTGTAATCTTCTTTTTAGTTTTAAGAATCCAGCTTTTTCTTTTGTATATTTGTATTGCAACATTTAATGAACTCTGTAAAAAATGATTTCATATTCCCTTGGCAAATATCAAACATTATCAGTAAACACAGTTGGGTCATACAACTGTGCTTAAAGTAAGTATTTTTCGTATTAACTGTTGCAATGTAAGGCTGTGAAAACGAATTTTTTTATTCATTATTTTTATTGAAATTCTGATATCTTTATAAGATGCGTCGATGAGGAATGCTAGCAGCGGAAAGGCAGCGGAAAGTGGATAATCTGCAGAAATGTGTGATGGCCAGTTGATGTGTTATTAACGCGTACATTAATTGTGCACCAATGAGTTGGTTAATGTAAAAAGGCATAAAAGGCGAATGGATCGATTGCATTAAATTGTCGATACATAATTTAACAATTTTTGTAAAAAATTAAATTAAAGCGTTTCGAAAATGTTATTTATGATAAATGGTATTATGTAAAGAAAACAAAAGATGTTTTTCCTGGTTATTCAGTTTCCTTTATTTTCATTTGAATGCATATGAGAATCGAATTTCATATGTTTTCCATTTACTGCTTAATTTAATTTATCTTTCTTTCTGAACTATAGATAAAGTCATTAAATTAACATTTAGAATTTCGGTCATAGAACTTTCTTGTTCGTGCGCCATTTATGCAAATTGTTGGCTTATTGAATTTACACTGACAAACTTTTATCATGTTGTGGACAGTCCAAGACAAGCACTTCAGATGAATGCCCACCAACGAAGTGATGATATAATTTCAAACTATAGTAAAGTTGAGACAGCATTCTGTTCGGTCATCCGTGTGTGTTGAATATTATATAGAAGTCTACAACATATCCTGACACACGCGCACGCCTTCTTGCAATAAACTTCAAAAAATAATTTGGCCATCGTCTACGACAACTAAAACTTGACACTTTACTAAGAAACTTTGTGTGGCCTGAGTGTTATACTTTTACGTTGTGCTTCTGGACAAGTCTTTCAGCGGTGGGTGAAAAAGTGAAGAGGGCTGGGAGTAAGTGACAACTTAATTTAATTTCAGCACAAAATTTCTAGCTTGCGAGCTACAAATGTTGTTTTTGTTTGTGCAACAAAGACATAATGAATTATGTAGCAAAAAGCAAAAAAACAGTCACGGCTATTAAGTTGCACATAATCAAATTGGTCTTCAGTAAACGTATTCAATTAGAGCTTTGCTTATTATATTCGAATTCAATACATATATATTTTGTTTTAATAACTAATGTTTTAAAACTAAATTCAAGCTGACTTCCTAATCCCTAGAATAGCCTTGGTGATTACAAGAAGAATATCCTTAATCTCAACTGTAGTTATCTATCTGACATTTATAACTTTAATTGTATGTAGCACGCAGAACGAGTCATCACTATCCTCACAACCCATATATGTACATACATATATTCTTAATTACCGTTAACAGCTGGGTCCGCATATCTGCTTCACATCTAGATGCTTGCGAAATTCAAATTCTAAATTCTAGAAGTTGCCTTAATAGCGATTTTAGTTTCGATTACTTAAACAACAGCATATCAAATTCATTTTTTTAACATCGTCCGTCATAGATTTGGTTGCTTTAGTCGATTACAAATTTAATCAGTCCGTAAGAATCTTTAATTTGCTGTTTCGAAATTTAAAGAAGTTTAAAGTTTGGTCGAACCTGAACACTGGCAGAAGAGCTGGCGTGAAAATGAGTTTGCTTTGGGTAATTTGTATGTACTGCAATTGAAATTCTTTTGTGCTGCAAAATTAATTCTTTTGTTTAAATTTTAGCTGTGCAACAGCTTGATTCCTTTTTGAACAATTGTAAGACGGGGCAACGAAATCCAAGTAACAAAAGTACACATTTTTTTTGTAATATACCTCCAAGTTTGAATTTAATAAAATGAATTTACTTTTAAAAAATCTCGTTATTTATTTATTATAATTTTAATATTAAATAAAAAGGAAAAGTTTTACATTCACTAATGTCAATTAGAAAGTTCACGAAATTACCAATTTTTTTTCCTTTTATGGGCAATGTCACGGATTACTGATGTTAATTGTCAAAATGGCCAGAGGTTTTTAGTAATTCATGTTGATGAAGACTTTTGATAATGCGAAAATAAAGCTTTGCATTTGTGTGGTGTATGTTGAATCGTATCAACTGCGTATACCATCTGCTCTGTTTTTTTTAAGTGTAGCATTCTTGTAAACATTATGTTTATGTTTTGTTAGATGCAAACAACGGCCTTTGTCGTTTCAGACTAGTCCACATCTTACTAATTTGCAACATGACACGATGAAAAGCTTTTAACATAATTAGTTTGAACTTGCTGACCACGTTTCGTTTTTCTCCGTTGGCCTGGTTAGTGTTGCGTTCAAGCGTACAACAATTTTCCTATTTTCCACAAGGGTCGTTTTTAAGCCGTCAGGAGATCTAGAAAGGGAGTTTTAATAAATGTAAGTTAGTCGCTCTAAATATATGAACAATATACATAATCGCAAGATAATTATAAAATTATACTGGAAGCTAAGCCAACTACTACTCATCGCAATTTAATAATGATAACATAATCAAAAATAAAGTTTGATTTTTAGAATCAACAACAAACATCACGAAATATAAATACATAGAGCACTCATTGATTGAATTGAGGTATATAAAAGAAATGTATTGCTACAACGGCTTTGTAAATCTCTTTTGTGTTGATTTTAATTTTGTAAATATCGTAAATTTAGCACATAAATTAAATTTCAAACAAGCATCAACGGCATAATATCGGTAGGTCGTTCTAAGACTTACGACCTCTGTGCGTGCCTTTAGCATTTTATTGGTTTTCAATCCCTTTTCAGTACGTACCCATAAACATTTTATTAGATGGGGAATGTTTACCTCAAGTCTTTATCATAGGAAACTGTGCTTAACATTGATTTATAAAAATATGGGAGCCGACAACTTGATTTCTTTGAATGACACAATAGTAATAAATAAATAAAATTCAGATTGCACAGTAGCTAAGAAATGATGTAATTTTCTTTGTGGAAAAATAAAAAATTACAGACGAATAAGTTTGACAAATGTTTTTTACGTGGACAAATGTTTTTTACGTGGAACTCATCGTTAGCTTCATAAAATTACTGAGTCCTAGAAACTAAAAAGCTTGTTGGGGTTTAATTTTGATGAGTTTCCACATGTTAATTAATATTGTTATCGACTTCTGCAATGCAGCTGCATTTGAGTGAATGCACAAATGTCAAATTTATTCCTTGGATTATGTTTTCATCACAAACCACAAAAGAATATTTGGTGTTACTCATATAAGTGTGAATTTTCAATTTTTAATGTAAAACAAAATTTAGAGAAGTATTATTATATTGCAGTAATGTTATATGTATAATGCTAATTTCAACGCACCTCCAAATGTGTATCTGTATAGAATTACAAGTACTTTGAGTGAGAAGCTGCAAGTATTTTAACACATAAGTAGAATCAAAATACCAAGGGGTAATACCTAGTCGATATTTTAAAATGTAATCATTGTTATTCTTAAAAGAGCTAAAAAGTTACATTTAAGTAGTATCAGCCAAGAGGATGCAGCAGAGGAGAAAGAGTGTGAGCACTTTTTTTACTGTGTTTTTGCAACTGTCACTGTTCGTTCGCTTTGCTCTTTTGGCGGCGTTTGGCATGTAAATTAAATGGAAAGTGGATATTGCGGCGTTGGAAGTCGAATTGGTTTGTTGACTTTTTTTTGTTGTTTTTACTTACTGGGCTGGGCATAGTAAAAGGCAAAATAAAATTAAATTTAGTAAGTTTAGCTTGGCTAGGCTAAAATATCGAAGAGTAAAAAATTGAAATTAGTTCCTCCAGAACTTCTGTAACGCATTTATTGTTAGTTAAGTTGTAGTTAGACATTTTATTTTTACTAGTAATCTGTAAAGTTTTATGTAACACTAGCTGCTTGGAGGAAAGTGGAAAATCATTCATCAACGCTTTTGTGGCAGTTCCCCATCCACTCCCAAGTGCCATCAAACATAATAATCAAACATCAGAAACATAACAAACGATCCAGGCAACCAAAATGTGGGCGTCCAGCAGCCAGTCACTCAATGAAACTGAATCAGAGTTTGTACCCAGTTGCATTTTTACACTTTACCCATATGCCAGCTCCTGGACTTTGCCTTTTTTCTGCGTGACTGTCTGGACTGGGTTTAGCCTTTTTCTTGCGTTTTCTGACCAGGACCATTGACCTGCCTAGCTTTGGCGAAAAAATGTTTTCACTCAAAGCAAATGCAATAAAAACGGCAATTTATCAGCATAAAATATTATAAGGCATGCCATTGAGTTACCTCATATTTTCTTCAGGCTTTACTTCTAAAAACTCACACCCACTTTTTAATTTTAGTGTTGGCTTTTGAAAACCGAATATTTAAAATTTAAGCCACAAATGTGTTCTTATTGTGTGTTCGTATTGTGGTGAAATCGTTGCAGTCACTTGATGTAGCCCTTCTTTTCAGTGCTATTGAATCTTTATGTCGGACTTATTTGATTGTCACATTATTTACTAGGACGAACATTTTCCAATGGTTGTGCTACTTCAGCTTTTACAGCTGCTGTTGTTATACCCGCAAACTAGAGCTTAGAAGGGTATAATAGGTTTGCACCAACTGTAAAAATTATGTATGAGGCAAGAGTGGGCCATATATAAGTTCAGGTGTTTCATAGTCGGGCAATCTTGACTGCACCTGTCTTACTTGTTGCTATTGCTTCTGCAATTCTCATAGGAATTCTCCGTTTTGTTGACTGCAAACTCGTTGACATAATTTGCCTGTTGCTCCATGTTGAGTTTAACGTATACAAAAACTGCTTACTCGTTAGGCCTCACTTGTTTGCTTCCACGTACTATTCTCTGTGGCGTATGTGAAAGTTAAGGGTTATCATTATGCGCTTTGCTAGTAAGAGCGCTGAGTAAGCTAAGTTCGAAAAGTAAAACACATTTAAAACTGTATTTTTAAATTACTGCACACTGTCTAAGTTTAACATAAAATAAGAATAAGCTCTTTTCTAAATAACTTGTTAATTATAATTCAATCATAGAAAATATAGAACCATTACAAAAGCAGTAGGTAAAATCGAACACTATTCTCAGCAATTATGTTTAATTAGCTTAATTCAAATTGAGCAAATGCTCCCAAACTAATTAAATTTTTCTGACAACAGGTTTGTCAATTTTCTCCAGCTTGTTTCGTGCTTCCGTGTTATGTAAGATACTCGTATTGACATGTTCTCGGATGGTTTCTTTTTGTTATTTACAATGAAATGTAAATGTGACACGCAAGCTGTTCACGCAAATACATACTCTGATCAACTATTAAGAGCAAAGTCCACATACAAATTCGTGCGTTGTGTCATCAATCAAACGCACTAAGAAGTTCCAATGCTTACCATTCACTCAAACCGAAAATGTCTGTGAAATAGTTAAGAAGAACTATATACGCTATATAGTTTGTCCAGCTTAAAGCCGTAGGGTTAGTCACAGAAGCCAGTAGCCCAGCGATGTGGTATCTGAGAATTGTTCGATGCTTTGAAATCGCGGAGGAATTGTTGGCAAGCCGAAAAAAGGCAGTGCACTGCTTCCACAACTGCATGCAGAGAACTCGCGACGGGTCGACGGCAAGTTGAGCGCCATTTTGAAACCGCGACACTTAGCGCTGCCTCGCCACATTAAACACATACGAATGCAGTTGGTCTGCAGACATAGGAATGCCATATTTGTGTACGTATGCGTATTCAAAATATCTATGCTTGGTGTGTGTGTGCTTACGCTTAGCTTTGCATACTATGTAGACGCAGCTGCTAATTTCAGTTTCCGCAGCGACTTTGTGCACATCATCAACACAAAACTAATGCAAAAAGTTTGCAAAATTTGTAGTTTTAATTGCTTGAGTGTTTGCGCGCCCAGTGATGCATGAAACACCCATACCCACACCCACACCCAAGCCCACACACATAGCCTCCCTCCTCGTTGGCCACAAGTACCGCAATTTAGTTAAAGCATAACGGTTGCCAAGCCGCAGCACTGCTGACGATAGCGACATCAAAAAAGGCTGCATACAAGTACTTAGCCTCCACCTCTGTTTATCATGTCTCACCCCGTGTGGTATCAGGCTATTATATTTTTATTTTATTTCGACAATTCACGAAATTCGATTTGAAGATTGAGAGATCGAATACTAAGTAATTGTACTTTTGTTAATAAAGCAATGTGGATTCAGGAGTCGTTCACAATATTGTTATGAGTTGAGTATTCAGCTAAGTTACATAGACCTCATCATTGTTATGAAATTATGTGCTACATACATGATTATTACTGTTAGCTACATATATCATTTTAAACACAAAGCATAGTAACTGAATTTTAGATGATATCAACATTGATTGCTTAGCATAGCGCACAGTCGTCTAACCCATATACAAAGTAAAACAATGCACTCTAAGAATGACAAAGCTTTCAGCATCAGCGACAACTACAGACAACTGACCGACATTACAAACTATGCAAACAACAGCAAATTAATGCAACTGACAATGCATCGATCTGTTACTTTTTTGATTGAGGGATGGTTGCAATCAAATCAAACTCGAATTGAGTTGCAATAGATATGAAAATAGAAACAAACGCGTTTGTGGTACCAAAAAGATCTAGGCAGCGTTTAAGTTGATTGTAAGTCGATATCTCCTCTAAATAATCAAACAAGAATGGTTACTAAAAACAACGATTCTCTTCAGATAAATCAACTATGGTAAGTAATTGATATATTTGAGTTCAACCGTTACTATTCCTATTCATAACTTGCCAGGGCTTAAATTTTCTTTCTTAATAGAATTTATAAAAACTTGTTTATCTTTTAGCTTATACAATTACAATTAATAAATGATGACAAGTATGATGAAATTAAAAAATTATAATTAGTTAACAACAAACCAGATAAATTAGAATTTGTTTATTTCTTGTAACCACATGTCGCAAAGATAAATAATAAAGCGATTATTTTGATTGGATGCGGCTGCTAGCCTTGGCTATAACAAAACGCTTCGATTATCAATTCCTTTGCAGTAAATTGTCTTGATTTCGTTTGCAGAGATTATTAAATACAATATATTATATTTACGGATTGTTCAACCTCACGGCAAAGAAAAAAATCGTTGTTCTATAGGCATGAATTAACTTTCCGTTTTTCTAATGCAAGAAGTGTCGACATGTCGTTCATTTGCGAAGGCGAACAAAGGGCGCAAGTGAGGTCGTGAGACCATTTGGCTAATTGCGAGAACGTGCAGACATCGGCGACTTGCTGATTTGAAGACATGGAGTCTGCATGAGCCAGGTCGTGTCTATAAGCCTTGGTGTTAGACTAGGCTAACATCTGGCAAGTAGCTTTGTTCCCAAGACGCAGTCACGTTAAGTTAACAATACTCATATAAATTATGAGGACGCGTATATTTTACACAACTGTCAACACAGTTGTGTCACTAAAACATATGCGGCTTCTAGTTTTTTTGTTGTCCTGGTGTTGGCTAACTTACGAAAGTCTATTCCCCTTGCAGCAGCAACTGAGCCGCCTACGCTTCGACAACTTTGAGACATGTTGCAGCACTGGTGAAAACGAAAAAAAGCGAGCGTCATGCTGAAGATATGCTTCCCTGGGCAATAAATTCGCAGACATTCGCTTACTTCACGCACTCACACAAACACACACACACAGACTTACGCATACATACATACATATATACAACACCACCGACTTACACACTTAGAGCCCCGATTTCATCTGGCCCTTGTTTCTTGTATAGTATTGCTGCTTCCTTAGCGAGTATAGAAGTTTGTTGCCAAAAATTTGCCGCCATTGGGTGTGAAGTTGGCAGCACCCGACCTCAATGATCTTCTTCACCCCCCTCCTATCTAACATATTCGCATATTTTGCTGGCGTGAAATACCTAAAGGCTTTTGCAGAAAATTTTATTTCAGGCTTTGCAGCTGCTCCTACGACTGTCTCTGTTGTGGCCGTAAACATCCATGTACGCGTATATACACACAAATACCCACCCACAGGCACATTCAAACACCTTCCACTGCAAGAGGCAGTCAACTTTGCGGAAAATCGTTTGAAGCGCTTTGCACTTCGTCGACATCTTTTTGCTGGCTTACTGCGGTTCTTTCAAGTGCTCGCCACGAGTATCTTGTCTTCTCCCCTGACTGTATGTGTATGTGTATGTGTTTGTGTGTAAGTGTCTATGCGCCTGTGCATGTATGTAAGCGTACGTCACTCTCTGTACGTGCGTGTAGCATCTTGCATTGTTTGCACTATTCCCAAAATGTCACTTTCAACTTTATGATTTCAAATTTTTGTAAGGTGTAGTTCGCATAATAAAAAGCGAAAAAATATCGCAAAAATAAAGGGATTTCACGTCATTTCCAAAACCAGTACGATGTACGAGAATATGTCTAATAATTACAACTAACAAACTTTCAAATCGTTCTTGCACTTCTACAGATATCCTGGAACTTCTATTATAATTCCTTTCAAGTACAGCAATATCAGACTTTTATTATTAAAATTAATTCAAATAATAAAATTCTTATAAAAATATTTCGATCCGATTTAGTTTATTCAAAACACAAATTATTTTAAATTACTATAAAAACGTATCAGCTATGGAAAGGGTTGGAAATCCGTGACTACGAAATTCATAACTCATTTACGCTACTGCTCGTGTCAACAATCCAAGTGTGACATCGACGGCGTCATTGGCGTCTGACGGCGACGCTTGTTCGGATGTCCTCTTGGCAAACAAAACTTATCCGGTTCATAGATTCACATATCCACACATAAAATACACATACATAATACATATTCTCTGTCTTAGAGGGAAACATCATAGCAAACGGCCACAAGCAAACAAAAACACTTCACGGCTTGTCTATTCCTGCAATCAATCCAAATGATATACACATTCAAGATTAAGAGTCAGTTCAGTTGCCCGTTGTCTTTTGATTTTGTTTGCTTAGTTTTCAGGCCAGACATCTATCCAGCATTTGGTGTATTTGACATGTAGGCTGCACATCCTGTCTTTCCGCCATACCTCATTTTTTATATACATACATACAACCGATGCGTTTGTGGCCTAGTGTAATATGTCTTAGTCGTTCACAGACTACGTGACATGAGGAGTGACAGTGTAATCAGATACCATACGGCTTCCTATTGGGTTATTAATATTTAATCGGGCCATAGTAATATGCGAAAATATAATGCTTTAGTATGGGTTCTTCTGTTTTCAGCGAACAAGGGTTGATTCATTAATAAAGTTTTTCTACAATAATCATATTTTAGGAGATTTAAAGGCCACCAAAATTACGTACCACGAACGACCAATCAATTCAGATTCTGATAACTAACACTACCAGATCATCACATCTGGGGTCGCCTTATTTTCTTAAAATAAGTATACGTCAGTATGGGGGTGTCATGGAGCTAATGTAAAGAACAGAATAATCATGAATGGAAACCATTCTAACATCTAATTAAAATAATAGGCTCATGTTTCAATTGCCATCCTTTTTTTATGTTGCTTTGCGGTCGTCATGTTTGAGGGAAACATTTGTGAGGCGTGCCCATTGCAAACTGAAAACTGAACCCTGTCTGGTCCTGGTTGGCTAGTAGTTTAGCAATGCGTAACAAAAAGCACATAAAACAGTTGAATTTACAACCAGAGTCGTTCTTAATGTACCATGGTAACGGCACCTAGAGTCACCAACAAGGACAACACCAAGCTCCATCCGACGAAAAGTTCAAGTCAATGGCATTGTTGACCATCCTTCGACCAATGGATATTGAACGCATTTCAAGCGTATACTTGTGCGTTTTAACTTCTTCAATTTCGGCTTACATAACGGTTTGTGCTACAAAATGGAATATTATTATTTCGTTACTCTGGTTAAATTACTCATTGTTCAAACATGACAGAAATAACATAGATTCCTTTTTAAACTAAATGCTTCTAGTAGCAGGAAGATGTATGAAAATAACTAACACCGACAATAGGGCTAGTTCGGTTCACTACTAAATAGTTGTACTTAAATGTTATATAATATTTTTGCTCTCCAAAATTGTTCCGCCCATATTTTTATACCCGCTACCCATAGGGTAGAAGGGTATTATAACTTTGTGCCGGCAGGAAATGTATGTAACAGGTAGAAGGAGGCATCTCCGACCCTATAAAGTATATATATTCTTGATCAGCGTCAACAGCCGAGACGATATAGCCACATCCGTCTGTCCGTCTGTCCGTCCGTCCGTATGAACACCTAGATCTCAGAGACTATAAGAGATAGAGCTATAATTTTCGAAAGCATTTGTTATACAATAATTTCTGAAGTAGTTATGATTTCTGAAAATTTGGTTGAGATCAGATAAAAATTGTGGAAGTTATTAAAGAAATACTTTTGTATGGGCAAAAACGCCTACTTACTAGGGGTCTGAGTTGCTTTGACCGACAATCTGGCACATTGTGCCGTTTATGGTATATTTTGAATGGTGTACTATACCGATATACAAAACATACCATTTGGTATATTATTAGTATTTTTTTTTTTAGTATTTTCGGTATATTTTGGAAATGATACCGCAATATTTTGCCTTTATTAAAAATGGGTAGCGGGTATCTCACAGTCGAGCACACTCGACTGTAACTTTCTTACTTGTTATAATTTATTTGGTATCATAGTAGGTAATTGCAGAAAGGTAAAGATTTTATTTCATGGTATGATAGTAAATAAGCTATAACTATGGTATTAAATAAACTATAAAAATATACGAGAACAAGTAGATTCATTCTTAATTGCAATATTGTAATGCCACTTGACACTGATGTATCATGAAATTCAGAGTGGAAAATGCGCAACCAAAAGCTGAATCACATTCACAAGTTCACATCATCCAGTAAATTTTTTGTAATTGCCACTTTAAAACTCAAGCGGTTGTGTAAATCAAATGGGTGTCATGCACAAGTTTTTTACTCCCTACAATATGCCAGGAGTTTTGAGTGTCACTTGTCACTTTTTCGGCAGGTGCAATGATGCATTAATTAAACCATAGTGTTGCAATGAATAGCTGGCTTTCTGTATGAATGTTACTACAGCACTTTATATTGTTACATGTCAGATGCCGACCATTCAATCGAACACCTAAATACTTAACTAAGTGACATCCACATATCGTCTGCCAAATATATAAAAATCTCGAATAATGGGTTTGTTAATAACTAACAGGTTGAAATACTTTCTTATCGTTTAATTGATTTTTTTTTTAAATAACCGATATAATTCAAAATTATTTGTTTTTTTGCCATATCTCGGTGAAAACACTCAGGATCCTGTCAGGATTTACCTTGCTGTCATCAGGATATCTAATCGGTTGACACTCAAGGAGTTTCAGGATATGCCAATAAAATTCACCTGAAAATTTTCAAAGGGTCATGTATAGAAAAACGGCCAAGAATTCCAAGAATCCACTGTATCTCGGACATTTGAAGGACGATCATGATGTCCTGGCACAAGTATTATCCTTTGGAAGGCAAAGTGATTGGTGCACTCAAAAGGACGAATATCCTTGCAGGACTCGAGAAAAAATTACATTTTTCTATACAGAAAATTGCGTATATCTCGGTCATATCCTGTCTGATCCTTGCTGGTCCTATGTCAAACGGAGTCCTTCGATGAGACCTACCCTCATGTCAAAGGACATTCCAATCGTCCTTGTGGTTCTCCATTTATCCTGCACTTTATGATTTTCGCATGTTTTCTTTGGCCCTCGGACTGAAAAATGACAAGTGTTGGATCCTTAGATGACCCCATATTTTGTTGATGCCAATCGACAGAGTTGGTCCTTGCGATCCTTGCAATACAAGTCCTTTGAAAATGCGGCAGGATATGGCCGAGGTATAGCTTGTTTTCGAAAAACAACCTTCTCGTACACCCTCAAAGTATGCTACAAAAAATTTAATTTTGCTGTGAGGCGCCAATTTCAAATTTGATTTTTTTTTAAATAACCGATATAATTCAAAATTATTTGTTTTTTGCCATATCTCGGTGAAAACACTCAGGATCCTGTCAGGATTTACCTTGCTGTCATCAGGATATCTAGTTCTATCGGTCGACACTCAAGGAGTTTCAGGATATGCCAATAAAATTCACCTGAAAATTTTCAAAGGGTCATGTATAGAAAAACGGCCAAGAATTCCAAGAATCCACTGTATCTCGGACATTTGAAGGACGATCGTGATGTCCTTTGGCACAAGTATTATCCTTTGGAAGGCAAAGTGATTGGTGCACTCAAAGGACGAATATCCTTGCAGGACTCGAGATAAAATGACATTTTTCTATACAGAAAATTGCGTATATCTCGGTCATATCCTGTCTGATCCTTGCGGGTCCTATGTCAAACGGAGTCCTTCGATGAGACCTACCCTCATGCCAAAGGACATTCCAATCGTCCTTGTGGTTCTCCAGTTATCCTGCACTTTATGATTTTCGCATGTTTTCTTTGGCCCTCGGACTGAAAAATGACAAGTGTTGGATCCTTAGATGACCCCATATTTTGTTGATGCCAATCGACAGAGTTGGTCCTTGCGATCCTTGCAATACAAGTCCTTTGAAAATGCGGCAGGATATGGCCGAGGTATAGCTTGTTTTCGAAAAACAACCTTCTCGTGCACCCTCAAAGTATGCTACAAAAAATTTAATTTTGCTGTGAGGCGCCAATTTCAAATTTGATTTTTTTTTAAATAACCGATATAATTCAAAATTATTTGTTTTTTTCTGCCATATCTCGGTGAAAACACTCAGGATCCTGTCAGGATCTACTTTGCTGTTATCAGGATATCTAGTTCTATCGGTTGACACTCAAGGAGTTTCAGGATATGCCAATAAAATTCACCTGAAAATTTTCAAAGGGTCATGTATAGAAAAACGGCCAAGAATTCCAAGAATCCACTGTATCTCGGACATTTGAAGGACGATCGTGATGTCCTTTGGCACAAGTATTATCCTTTGGAAGGCAAAGTGATTGGTGCACTCAAAAGGACGAATATCCTTGCAGGACTCGAGATAAAATGACATTTTTCTATACAGAAAATTGCGTATATCTCGGTCATATCCTGTCTGATCCTTGCGGGTCCCATGTCAAACGGAGTCCTTCGATGAGACCTACCCTCATGCCAAAGGACATTCCAATCGTCCTTGTGGTTCTCAGTCACTTTATGATTTTCGCATGTTTTCTTTGGCCCTCGGACTTTCAAATGACAAGTGTTGGATCCTTAGATGACCCCATATTTTGTTGATGCCAATCGACAGAGTTGGTCCTTGCGATCCTTGCAATACAAGTCCTTTGAAAATGCGGCAGGATATGGCCGAGGTATAGCTTGTTTTCGAAAAACAACCTTCTCGTACACCCTCAAAGTATGCTACAAAAATTTAATTTTGCTGTGAGGCGCCAATTTCAAATTTGACCGATATAATTCAAAATTATTTGGTTTTGCCATATCTCGGTGAAAACACTCAGGATCCTGTCAGGATTTACCTTGCTGTCATCAGGATATCTAGTTCTATCGGTCGACACTCAAGGAGTTTCAGGATATGCCAATAAAATTCACCTGAAAATTTTCAAAGGGTCATGTATAGAAAAACGGCCAAGAATTCCAAGAATCCACTGTATCTCGGACATTTGAAGGACGATCGTGATGTCCTTTGGCACAAGTATTATCCTTTGGAAGGCAAAGTGATTGGTGCACTCAAAAGGACGAATATCCTTGCAGGACTCGAGATAAAATGACATTTTTCTATACAGAAAATTGCGTATATCTCGGTCATATCCTGTCTGATCCTTGCGGGTCCTATGTCAAACGGAGTCCTTCGATGAGACCTACCCTCATGCCAAAGGACATTCCAATCGTCCTTGTGGCTCTTCAGTTATCCTGCACTTTATGATTTTCGCATGTTTTCTTTGGCCCTCGGACTGAAAAATGACAAGTGTTGGATCCTTAGATGACCCCATATTTTGTTGATGCCAATCGATAGAGTTGGTCCTTGCGATCCTTGCAATACAAGTCCTTTGAAAATGCGGCAGGATATGGCCGAGGTATAGCTTGTTTTCGAAAAACAACCTTCTCGTGCACCCTCAAAGTATGCTACAAAAATTTAATTTTGCTGTGAGGCGCCAATTTCAAATTTGGTTTTTGTAACCGATATAATTCAAAATTATTTGTTTTTTTGCCATATCTCGGTGAAAACACTCAGGATCCTGTCAGGATTACTTTGCTGTTATCAGGATATCTATTGGCATATCCTGAAATTCCTTTAGTGTCAACCGATAGAACTAGATATCCTGATGACAGCAAAGTAAATCCTGACAGGATCCTGAGTGTTTGGTCCTTATATCGGTTATTTAAAAATCAAATTTGAAATTGGCGCCTCACAGCAAAATTAAATTTTGTAGCATACTTTGAGGGTGCACGAAGGTTGTTTTTCGAAAACAAGCTATACCTCGGCCATATCCTGCCGCATTTTCAAAGGACTTGTATTGCAAGGATCGCATGGACCAACTCTATCGATTGAACAAAATATAGGTCATAACACTTGTCATTTTTCAGTCCGAGGGCCAAAGAAAACATGCGAAAGAACCACAAGGACGATTGGAATGTCCTTTGGCATGAGGGTAGGTCTCATCGAAGGACCCTACATAGACCTGCAAGGATCAGACAGGATGACCGAGATATACGCAATTTTCAGTATAGAAAAATGTCATTTTATCTCGAGTCCTGCAAGGATATTCATCCTTTTGAGTGCACTAATCACTTTGCCTTCCCAAGAAAATACTTGTGCCAAAGGATCACGATCGTCCTTCAAATGTCCGAGATTCTTGGAATTTTGGCCGTTTTTCTATACATTTTGAAAATTTTCAGGTGAATTTTATTGGCATATCCTGAAACTCCTTGAGTGTCAACCGATAGAACTAGATATCCTGATGACAGCAAGGTAAATCCTGACAGGATCCTGAGTGCTTTCACCGGAATATGGCAAAAAAACAAATAATTTTGAATTATATCGGTGAAATTGGCGCCTCACAGCAAAATTAAATTTTTGTAGCATACTTTGAGGGTGCACGAGAAGGTTGTTTTTCGAAAACAAGCTATACCTCGGCCATATCCTGCCGCATTTTCAAAGGACTTGAATGCAAGGATCGCAAGGACCAACTCGATTGGCATCAAGTAGATCCAACACTGTCATTTTTCAGTCCGAGGGCCAAAGAAAACATAAAATCATAAAGTGCAGGATAACTGCCACAAGGACGATTGAATGTCAGGCATGAGGGTAGGTAGTTCTAGGACCCGCAAGGATCGACAGGATATGACCGAGATATACGTAATTTTCTGTATAGAAAAATGTCATTTTATCTCGAGTCCTGCAAGGATATTCGTCCTTTGAGTGCACCAATCCAAAGGATAATACTTGTGCCAAAGGATCACGATCGTCCTTCAAATGTCCGAGATACAGTGGATTCTTGGAATTCTTGGCCGTTTTTCTATACAACCCTTTTTCAAAGGAATTTTATTGGCATATCCTGTTAGAACTAGATATCCTGATGACAGCAAGGTAAATCCTGACAGGATCCTGAGTGTTTTCACCGAGATATGGCAAAAAAAACAAATAATTTTGAATTATATCGGTTATTTAAAAAATCAAATTTGAAATTGGCGCCTCACAGCAAAATTAAATTTTTAGCATACTTTGAGGGTGACTGTTTTTCGAAAACAAGCTATACCTCGGCCATATCCTGATTTTCAAAGGACTGTATTGCAAATTGGACCAACTCTCGATTGGCATCAACAAAATATGGGGTCATCTAAGGATCCAACACTTGTCATTTTTCAGTCCGAGGGCCAAAGAAAACATGCGAAAATCATAAAGTGCAGGATAACGGAGAACCACAAGCGATTGGAATGTCCTTTGCAAGGTCTCATCGAAGGACTCCGTTTGACATAGGACCCGCAAGGATCAGACAGGATATGACTGAGATATACGCCTGCTGATTTGCCAAATTTTGACCATCTATTAGTTTTTGTAGTTGCGAAACCAGGAAACAGATAGCGGCACTATTCCAGATTGCTGCTGATTTCTGTTCGCCTGATATTTGAACTGATGACTGGTCAACAACAACAACCACATTAATAATAATTGTTACTGTGATTGCTTCTGTTGTAGTTGTTGCAACATCTGAAATTTGAATGCAAATTGGACCTTTGTGTATATTGGAAAGCTATGCATTGGAAGAAGCGCATTGAAAATATTTATCAACTGGCAAAACCACATTCGGATAGTCATTAATGTCATGATTAATATAGACAATTTGCAATACGCCTACTTAGATACTGACGTTAGTAACTCCATATATTAAATTATATTCGGAAATAAGCCAGCGCGCTGCAGCGACTGGGTGCTCAAGGGCAGCCACGTGTGACTTTCTCTAGTGGACTATCCAACTGCCAAGTAATTAAATTATTCAAGAACTATTCATCATGTTCGGTGTCAGGCGGCTGAATCATCTACGCCTTGCTTCAGAGCTCTCCAAAATGATGCGGTAATTGTCGTGAATGCACAATTAACGTATTATAAGTATTTATACATTTTTGTTTTGCGTATGGCGTATGACAGTGGTTTATAATTTAGGAATCTATGTGAGAAGCTAACTAATTAGTATGTCAGAGTCATCTATTTTGTAGCAGCCCAATAATTCATTGCACAATTACTTAACCCCTTTGCAGTCGCACTCTTTTACCCAAAACGCTGCTTAGGCTGCTAAGAGCGCTAAGGCCCAAATCTGTTTAATTAAGCTCTTCCACTCATAAGCTTCACCCATACTATGAAATAGCCAAGCTTATTTGCAGGCTCATCACTCGGGGTCCAAACAATCTCGACACGTATCTATTTAAATGTAATATGTAAAGACTTAAGGCAAATAACCAATTTACTTCTAACGCCATGTTAAAATTTTTGTAAAAGCCATTTAATCGAATGGTCAAAGTTCTAAATGGTTTTAATTAAATTACGGTGATAAACGTACCAGGGCCAAACATGGGTATAAATACACATTCACATTGCCATTAAACAATCTTAACAGTTTTACGGACAAAACGGTAAGTTTTACAAGAGTTATGAGCAGAGCTCGGGTGTTTATTGTAGTTTTAACTTATATGTATAATAATGGCTTAATTCAAGTACTTTCGATAGGCTTAAAAGCTTCATGGCGATGGCGCTGCTGTATTCCGTATTTATGATCAGTGTGTTTATATAAACCAGATTTTCCAAGTTTACGAATACATCGACCTGAACGAGCAAGAACCTCGTACGGTCTACATGTTCGCTGACTTTGCAGTTTTCTTCCAGGCATAAAGACGTACGAGCGTGGTCGATTATGACCCACATGACTCTTACTCTTTGAATTTTCATGGATGTCAATGTTTCTGGTTGTTCCCCGAATATTGTGAGGCATATGACTACGCTGTCTTCCAATATTAGATGCACCTTCCGTATGCCTTAAACCATCTTTACGCCCGTGTTTGTTAGGGATTGCATCGCCGCTTTTAAACACCTTGCTGTCATACAATTGGCTATGTACGATGGTGGGTCGTTGCGATTCATCTGTACGGACTCGCCCATTTTTAGGGGCACATCCAAATGCTTTCATTATCTCATCATTTTTGCACTGAACTGTCTCTCTAAGTCCTGCTTTCCTTTTAGCCGAAGCCATAGTGTCGTCGTTCCATGTGTTTATGAGGAGGCGTTCCAAATATGCTTCTCGATCGACGCATCCCTTATTGACGATGAATATTTCATTAGAAGCACACTGGAGGTTACCCCCCATTAGATCTTTTACATTTTTAGATTTTAGGGGATCCTTGGGTTGTTCCAGTTGCATATTCTGATTCTGTGGATCCATAGAAATATCAGTTTTTGCTACTTCACACAAGCAAAGCAAAAGATAACAGTATACGAAGTAAAAAATATTAAGTGATATCATTTTTCTACTTTTCCATTAAAGAGCTGGAGAGTTACTGCTGCTATCGTTGATATATAGTACCTAGAACATCAAAAACGTATTCATTCGTAGAAAATTGATTGGATATCTCATTACGTATAAAAACAAATACTATCGGAGACGCTGTTCCAAAATAAATCTATTTAGTTCCAATTCAGCTTGAATATGCATGCAAACGCTAACTTAAAATGCATTGCGGCGGGTTAAATAATTTGTTATTATTGTTGTTGCTTCGCTGTTTCGTTTTGCAGTCTCAATTTCGCCCACAATAAAATTAATGTTTTACCTAGCCAATTTCAAACCGTTTATTTCACATAAAAATGCGATAAATAAGGAGCAGCCGCGACGAGAATACAGAGAACAGAGATGGCAAGAGAAGCACCCTCATTGCCGTTAATGCTGTTGTTGGCATATTTGTTGTTGCCGTATGTACGAGAACGAGTACCTACAGCTTTGAGAGTTTTCAACGTAAACAATGCAAAGGATGTGACACAAGGACACACGCCTCGGCTTAAAGAGTTCAAGCTCAGTAAGAAAAGAATATTCGTAGCATGAGAAGGTACTGGTGCAGAGCTTAAAAACAAAGCGCCGTAGTCCGAAAACAACAATGAAAAAGGGAATGATGGTGCGAGACGGGGTAAATATCCACAAAAAAGCGAAGACAAAAGCTGCTCTTGTAGCACCACGACGCTGCTTATGTCGTTAGAGTTCACCCACCACAATCACAGCAACAGCAACAGCTACAGCCACAGCAGCAGCAACTACAACAAAAATACTAACAAGAATTTTTGGCCACGTGGCCCAGCGAACTCCTTACGTGGCTGTTGTTAAAAATTTCATGTTAATGGCCACACGAAGCTCCACTCTTAACCTTTCGCCAAGGGGTCGCGAACATGCACATGTGAAAGTGCCGTCCAGGCCAGCGGACAACGGACAGTGTGTGCAGTATGCGCGTGTATACATTTGAGTGTGAGTAACTGGGTCATTCTGTTGCCATATTTTGACGGTACCTTTATGTGAGGAGCTTATTTCCTTTCGTTGTCCTTTGCAAATTTAATTTCAACTTGTGCACTCTTTCTCCAAGCGCGAAATTCATCCCAACTCATCCCAGCCGAAGCACGAGGAAATGACTTTAATTAAGGATATCTTGTGAAATGCTTGCTCATATTTATAACCCCTTCTACAGGACAGAAGTGACTAGAACAAGTAAAAAGCCGCAACCAGAGTGCTCAACTTAAAAAAATACTTCATTATCTGTTCAGTGTATTAAGATTTCTTAACTCATTTCTTTACATTTGTAACATACGAAACTATTCTTTGTCTTTTTATTGCTATGTGGTTTCAATTGAGGACGATTATCCTTTCCAAATAAATTAAGCATAATACCCTTGCACTAATTTGATACAGGGTATAAAAAGGTGTATAATCAAAGGGCAAGCGTCGTTAGAAAATAAAATCGAAATAACGGCGACAACGGGAGAGAGATAGCCCAGGAGCCCAGGAGACGTCCACAGAGGGAATGAAAGGGAAAAACACAAAAACAAAAAATCACCTAAAGCTGAACGAAAGGTAGACATAATACGCTTTACTGGCTGCCCTTCCGCTTGGCATTTGCTCCACTGCTATGGCTGTCACCTAGCTACCAAGTCCACAAAGGTGACCAGCTGGTATCGCAGCATTGTTCATGGAACGTTTGCTGGGCTTTTGACTTTGGTTATTTTAGCACATTGTCTTCGTTGAAGCTCCTTTATTTTGTTTTGACTAGTATTCTCCCTCTGCTTAGCTTTTACTGTTGGCTTGTTTGATTGTTTGTTTGTCAACGCTTTGGGACTTTTGCGAGGATAATCAGATATAAACTTTAGTGTCATTTGGACCAAGTTACTTAATTGCGCAAATAGCAGCTGGACTGCTGTTTTAAATATGAGCAATTTGATTTGGGTAAAAAATATCAATATATTTGTAATGTCAAAAGTGTAATATGCACATTAAAAATATATATTAAAAGATAGTGGTTAATTTTTTTTACACTCTATTGACATTACAAAAATAGTAGTTAACCAGACTTGGATGTCAGCGAATATCTTATTTATTTGATTTATGCTATATCTGAATTTCTCACAATGTACATGTAATGTATATGTACATAAACCCAGTACAGTTTAGCCGAGTGTTAAAAAGTAATGACCTAATTCTGCGAGCCAAATAAGAATTTTAAAGTTTCTGACAAATTTACAAATTCAACTACAAATTAAATTGTACTGTTTGCCAAGTAAGGGTACAAGACAATGTAATTGTTACATAAATCAAGCTGCCTGAAGTAGTGCAACGTTATATATAACACTGCCGATTGGATAAATACTTTGGTAAGTTTGCGCCAGACGCTGCCATAATTTCGATAGTACTATATTCAATATAACTGGCGCCCTATGTGAAAGTCAAAATAGTCTTAGCACGACACAATTTACTTTGAAAGTAAACTTCTGCTTAGAATTTATATATTAAAAATGGCATTCTACGAAAATCATTTATTATGTAATGTATGTATTGCACCTAGAGGAATGTTTTGGGTACTATAAAAGCGGCCAATTATTAATATATTTATCAATCGTCTACACAGCCGTCTTATGTCTTATGTAATTAGTGACTATAGTAGACGTAAATATAAAATAAGTAAAGTACAAGTCTAAAGCAAATTTCAAATTTCTAACTGTGGCGTGCTTTCCGTTCTTTTATTAATTTCAGTTGAAAATTAAAACGAAAATGAAAGTTTCAAGGTGGTTGCCAATATTAATGTATTTTGTTTGCTGTGCGACTTTTATGGACGCTTATTGCTATAATATTTTTCCCCAGACTTAATGTCCTGACCTTGGTGGAGCTCACCAAAGGAATAAGACGATACAGAGCACACTATTTCAAGAAAGTATAAAGTAGATTTCACAAATATCATGCTCTACATTGCTTTGCTTAAATATTTGGGAAAGCAAAATTCTTGAGAAAATGCTTTGGATTTACTATGTGCGTGTGTGCTCGTTGCACTTGCAAGTAAATCCCCAAGGCGCATTGTTATTTCCGCATTATACAAAGCAGAATTGAGCAACAAGCGGAAATGGTTTAAAGGATATTGCAATTTTATTTTGGAAAAGTAGCTAAGGAAAAACACCAGAGGAACTGAAAATATGCAAAAATGTACAACACTCGAGCCGGAAGAATGCAAGAGAAATTGCAACAAAAACGACGAAAACTTACAATCTTGGTAGTTGCTCGTCGTATCAACTGCATCGACTTTGTTACAATATGCTTTACATTTATAAAATACTTTTATTTTTTCAAAATTCATATTGAAACATGAAATTTCAGATACCGAGTCACATGAGGTAATACAATATTTGTTTAGCAAATTAGTAATAATGTGATATGTCATCAACAGCCAATTCGTAAAAGTTTGGATACAATGTAATTTCCCCTCTAAAATATATAATTGGATATTTTTGATTGGAGCATCGAAAACTGTTTTTATCAATGATTAACAAGAGTGTGAGTATGTTGGTGGCGAAACAAGTTTGTATTCTACCAAATTGAACATATGCATTGATGAAAATGGTTCAGCTACGAACAACAACCGGATAACGAAGATAAATAGTCAAAAGTTTTCAGCTGCCTAATTGACAAGAAAATTGAAAATTTCCTTAATGAAGTGAACAGATTACCAAAGAAGTTTTCCTTTAAGAATAAGGACAAGCATTGCGCTTGCACCTAAATTCGTTTGTGATTTTAATTGCCATTTCCTATACTAAATTTCTTATGTACATATATAAGTCCAATAGTAAGTTCCTTTATGGTAACACTCATAGCCGTAGAATAAATATTTCCATTTCACAAGACACGTAATCTTTCTCAAAGTGCTCATCCAAACTCACACCTTCAAAATATATCTATCATCAACGCCTGATGCAAAGTTATAAAACAAACGCAAATGGTGAGCTTATTCTTTTAAAATTTGTATGTACTAAGTAAATGTGTATGTGCTTGTATGTGTGTGTGAGTCTATTATCCATGCAGTTTGCCAGTTGCACTTTTACTATTTGTACATTATTTGAGTTATGCCATGCTCAGACCTCGTTGAGCTTTTACTGCAATTTTGACACACCTGACGAGCTTCATACATTTAAGTGACACCTTCACCTCTACACTGTACTCCGTTTGTGACTCAGAACACATTCATGTATTGTAATCATACGCAAAGACCCGACTAATGCATTTTGAAATTACATAAAGCGGTATGACTAGCGACTGCTCTTCACATTCTAAGATGCTTACATAGGCCACGGGACTTACTTCACTTCTACCTGTCATCTAAGGTGGAAGAGTTGAAAGGTAAGCGCAGGGTAAGCACAGACCTGCTCATGCCAATTAGCAATTAGTTTAACATTTTTTGTCTTGTGCGGCCAAACGTTAAAAGGTATGCATTAGATGAGCCCAAGCCTCAGCTGACTGCTGCTTTGCTGCTTTGGCTGCACCCCAAACTAATTTCATCACAGTAAAGCATGTGGCAAAGTTTTTCCCATATGTTGCCCATTATTTGCCATAAAATTTAACATCAGGCAGCTTGCGCACCTACGCAGGACATTTTGTCTCTTACCTCCGATGCTTGCGTTCATACGAGTGTGTCGTTGTTGTTTTCCGCTTCATGCCGGAGTTGTAAATGTGCGCCGCGTGCGGTTGGTTTGCTAAAACGGACCCGAAAGAGCGGCGGCTGGCACTTTAGTTGTTCTGCCAAAAGTTTTTGTCATGCCTGGGACTAATTATAAAATAGCTCAAAGGCATTTCAAAGGCTGCTCAGGGAAGGCAGAAAAGAGTGAAACAGCGATTTAGAGAGAGAAATAGAGGGCAACAAGAGGCGATGAAAGAGAGACAGAGAGAGAGATTCAAATTTAAAGCTGCTTCCGTTTCAGCTACTGCTGCAGGGGCTGGACAAGAATATGGGTAACATGGCATGCTGCCGCAAACTAAACATTTGCTTGCCAATTTGTTGTTATTTATTTTTATGTTACCATTCCTCCCCATTGTTGTCCTAGCGGCTTGTAATGCTTGGCCCTTAAAAATAATAGTGTGGTTGTTATTATTGTTGCTTTTTGTACTCTGCAAACAAAATGAAAAGGGTAACTAGAGTTTCTTATTGAAAATGTTACGCGTTGTAATGATACCTAATAATTTATCCAACATATATTTAAATCAGCAAGAATATCGCACATGAAACCTCTATTATCAATACTATCATTTTAATTTCATAGTCGCATATTTTCTACTATATTATGATATATATAATATTTTGTGTATGTAAACGTGTGTGTAATGGAGCACACGCGCATATTTTTGAAAGAGTTTTGACAAACGTCTTGTAATTGGCAAGCATGGGATTTTAACTTCGCCGTAGGCACCTACTGGTTTTTGTATCAGTATGCTGATGCTTGCTTATGTGTACGAGAATACATTTGTGTATGTGTAAAATGCTGTGGGTGGGTGCTGTAAGTATTCAATTTCCAGAAACCCTTTGGCAACATTCAGTTACACCACAGAAATTAGCACTTAAATCTGTGCTTAATTTGTGTCATTTGCGGAAATGTTTCTTTTTTCGGTACAAACAATTTTGCAATGGGAACGGGTCAAAGCATTGGCTATAACTCAAGGGCTTTATCAAAAAACCACTTACACACACAATCAAGTTAATGAAGCCATAATTATTTGGGTTAACAGCTTGCGAAGGAAAGCCAAATCGGTTCATTGCGGCCAATTCACTTCTGGGTCCAACAAATCAAAGCGAACGCCTGATAAGCAAATAGGAAGATGCGCTGGAGGGAGTAATCAAGCAAATAAATACACATTTGCAAGCCTTTTGAATAAATGGACGATCATAAATTTAGCTTTCTTTCCATACACACATTGCATAACCAAAAAAAAATATATGTCTGTATGTATGTACTGTAGACAAAATGCGAAATAAGTCTAACTATTGTGGAACATAGCAAGTGGGAGAGCGAGTGAATAAAACAAAAAGGCCACAAACATAATACTGAAACAGTCAGAAGATGGAACAGCGACATGAGTATAAAAAAGTATTGCCCTTCTAATATTGGGTGTAGAATTTATAAAAATCTCTTTGTCGAAAACATTGGTTTGCACAAAACCAAAGCCCTTTGTCGCTGTATTAGTTTTGAATTTAGGAATAGTGGAAAGGATCGACTTATGTTAATTATTGGTATTTTTTTGTTAATAATAATTCTTATTATTATTATTAGAATTGATGTAATTAGGTACCATTTACACAAGACAGCTTATGCCAATGTTTAGGATAAACAATAAATGTTTAATGCAACAATTAAACGCCATTTTTCATTAGCGCCATGTGAACTGGGCAGCCCCAAAGCAACCGACAAACTGTCAAATGTTTGCCATCAAAAGCTATTAGCTGAACGTATTAAATTGCATAATCAACATTAGAGTCGACTTGTTTACCCAACAACAAAGTCAACAGAAACTGGTACTAAGTGTTGCCAAAATATAAATAATAAGCCACATACAATAAAGGATATAATCATTGGACCTAGCATAGCGGGGAGAGTCAGCTGCCTACATATCTATATGTTTTGCAAGTTCGCATTTATGTATTTACATTTGTATGTGTGTACATCAGTGCTCATTCATACTATTTACTTTTCCACGGACTCGCTTTGGGGGTTGCGTGTTTGACTTTCCCATGCGGCAGCCTGTTTGCTTAGGTCAGCCTCAGAATTAGTCAATAGTTGCCAAGATCAAAGCGAGCACAAAACTACTTAATTTCCCTGGGAACATATGCCATTCGTCATCGTTCTCATATTTGATACGGGGGCAAAAATAGTCATTAGAAATGCATAAATCAAGGAAAACAGATTTAAATATCAAGCATATCGCTTGACATTTGATTTAATATGCAAAGCGTTGACTCAGACAAGAGTAAAGCAACAATGACAGAGATAGTAAGACGAGTAATGCCAAACCCAAGCCAGGCAAATTTAATGAATTATTAAGTTAGCTGATTAATTCTTTACAGACATAATCACTTGATGCATATGCATATATACATATGCCAAACTTGACGTTCTCTTCAATTTAATATGTAAATTTTTGGCATATTCGGATTGAATGATGGAGCAAATAAGGTATAAAATGATCTGCTTTGAGCATTAAAATTACCATCTTTTTGTGTTGTTATTAAAAATGATAGACACGTTTCCATTGTTAATTATTAATTTTCGCAGACTTTACAGTTCTGCTAGGTAGAAACGTGTCACAAATAACTTGAATTGCATAATAAAACGCTTCTCTCATGTGCACATGACGTTCGGGTTTTTATAAGCTGTCAATTTGTTTACACGTCAGCGTTGTCTTTGTTGTTGTTGCCGTTTTTGTTGTCGTTGTCGTTGTCGCTGTCGCAGGATGAGAAGCTGCCATTGACTTTGTCACTGCCGCAACTGAAATATTAACAGTTCCTACGATGCGCCATGTCTTGTTTCACATGTTTCGCAACTTCACTCCCGCACTGTGTGCTGGTGATCCTTATGGCAAGCACTTTGCCAGGCGCATTTAATATTTCCACCAGTCGCGCACATCGTACAGATAATGCTCTTGGGAAATGGGAACTGGGGTACCAACAACAACATTACAACCAACAACCAACACCAACACCAGCATCAGCAACAGGACAGGAATTGGAATGAGAACGAGAATGAGAATGAGAGGCTAGCCAGGCCACAAAAACAAGCACTTCAGGTCGACTTTGACTGTGTCTCAAAGGTCTGTCTTGTCGCTGTATCTCATGCGTGCGTTTATCTTGATGTTGTGCCAACCCAGTTATGAGTGGAGGTGTAAAAATGCTATGTGCGTGTGTAAGTGACGAAAAACGCATAAAATAGCATAATTTGTCAGCATGATCACGGCAAGCACACACAGATGGCATAACAATGAACCCAGCTGAATGATTGCCGAGCCATGTGTCGACTTGCTTCGGCATATGTACATTTTCGGTTGTAACTTGCGTTTATTGGAATCGGAACCAGTTGATCTATGATTACAATAAATGACAATTACACTAAATATACACAAATTAATTAATTAAGTTACTCTAGATTTAAATTTTCTCTCTAAAAACATATTTATGGAATCAAGCGAAACGGAAAGTCAAATTTGAAATTGAATTCATGCAAGTAGTTTTAATAACCCAATAAACCTATCTGGTATGTAGAAGTCGATGTGTTCAAGCATTTAGTCAGCATGATAACAATTCACATTCCAATCATTGTATGTATGTTGCGAATAAGAAAACCATTGTTTTGATTGCGGTAAGCTAATTAAAGTTCATTAAATTATAAGCAGTGTGAAAAAGGTAATTCTACTTTTAACAAAGGACATTATCAATCTAGGAAACACTTTTTCGCTGCCTCTGTCTGTTTTAAACACTGAGGTAATGCCAAATATTAATATATACATACATGTATGTGCATAACATAAGTAGATACTTGAATGAGAAGTCAAATTTTTGCTTTTTTTCGGTCTAATGTTTTTTACATTTAATTAATTCTACTTTTAATTCAATACGAATTGTTTATTTCAGTGGCGAATTGTGTTTTTGTCTTCCGGCAAATTGAATAGCATTCTTTGGCCAAATGCTTAACAAATAGCATACGTATACACCTGTGAAAACAGAACTGAATTGTTTAATTTTCTTTTCTTTTTTTTTTTTTTATATATATAAATGAACCAAATGGGTAGTTGAAAAGTTGTTTTTTTGCCGTTTGTTTGGCTCTTAGCTTGGCTGCAATTTCAGCGCGTGCCAATTAAAAAAAAGTTTTTGACCGGCCGCAGTTTGCACTGCAATTTGAGTTTAACAGTTCTAGCTTTTATTGCATTTTAAATCGGGCTTAGCCATATAGCATTGCCTCATCGATTATTTATCGCAAGTTCTCATAAATATAAGTACCTTAAAATTCACGTATTGGATTCGTTCTGTAATAAAAAAAAAATGATGCTTTGCAGCAGTTATATTATATGTCTGCCTTTTATAAGAACACGTTTATTATTTATATGATACCGCTTTACTTTGCCTATCAGCTAATTGTTGCGCAAATCCAGATCTTCCAAATGTACTTGTAGGAACATGAGTGTGTTCCTTTCCTTCACACACTTCGTCGCTTTTTACTGAAAAGACACTCGAGCGTAAATACTTCAAAGATCCAGCCACTGGCTTCTTTACATAGAGGCCTAATTAGCATGCTTATACCCAGTATAATTGGAGAAGAGGGTATGCTAATACGGGGAAGTCATGCAGGCAAGTTATTTTACTACCTACAATAAAACTTTTTTTTTTAGATTGCTTAAACTGTATCTCTAATGTTAATACTCAATCGTAGCATATAGGACAATTGCTATCATTAAAATAAAACTTGGAAAGAATATAGAAGGTAGACCGGCTTATTCATGTTACATAGCATGTCGTTGGCAGCCCAAATTTTGAATTGTTGACATGGTGATATATTCTTTTAATTTATTCCAATTTATTTAATCAGGCACTCGTTGTATCACAACGCGACAAGAACTCATATTAGGGTAAAAAAAAAGAAATTGACTTTCCTATCCTGGTTTCCTAGGGTGAAAGAAGCAAAGCAGTTTCATGGTATTTGTAATTAAAAAGCACTCAGGCTGGCCAGATAATTTGAAAAGTAAGTTAATACAAGACCTCGCTTTGACGCTTCTCTGACGCTGCTCACGTCTCAGGCACGTCATAAAAAAGCCAAAAGCGAGCGCGATAAAAATACATTTATCAATCAAAACTTCAATGGGAACTTCAATGGGAACTTTGCGTAAGTTGCAGCATAAAAATATTTATTTTATACGACGGACGAGGATCGAGTAGATGGGATGCCTCTGTAGCTGCTACTTAATAGCTTTCATTTGCAAAAGCAATTCACAAAATCTCGCGGACACTGGACCACGGCTCCAGGACGTGCACGAAATGCTCAAATTCACGCACGTCACTTAAATTTCCCTCAACATTTGCAGGCAGAAAATATGAGCCAAATAGAGTTTGCTAACTGGAATTCAGTCGGGATGGTTTCTAAGGTTAATTTACGCAATGTGGGCTTTTACCACTCGTACTACTCAAGTTGTAGATAATCACTCTATCTGTTCAAATATTATATATATAGTATATTCATATATAATATATAAAATGTTCAATAATTACCGATATTCCTATTATAGTCAAAAATTTGTAAATTCGTTCGCTTACTTTGTTAGCTGTTGTATTACTTCCATATATTCTCATTATTTTATACCGGCATCTGACAGTAGCTAAATGCTAATTAGCAGATTAATAATGCTTATTTTAAAAATGAATTTATTTCCAACAATTTTGTATATAAATTTGGTATCGAATTGGTAAAAACTAAACAAAATCCCTGGAGTATACAGGCAATCTTTTGACAATACGCAGTCAATACTGTTATTAGAAAAGAAAATTGTGCACTCATTCGTGTTTTCGAGAACTTTTCTAATTAGAATTGGGAAAAGGGATGCCATAAAATTAGGAACGTCTCGAGTGAAATGATATTCAGATTTGTTTAAAAACCAATACTGCTGGTTTTATATTCATATTATATTCAGGATGAACTTCTCGGCAAAGTGTTGCCAAAGCAAACACAAATCAGCGCAAATCAAATATGCAATCTTTTTGCAATTGCAACGCAATCAAAAACTAGCAAAAACTTTTTCCAGAGCATTAGAAATGCCAACAAACAAAACTTGCTCAAACTTTCGACGTAAAAACCAAGTATATGCGGCAGTCAACAATCTCGCCCTACATACTCGAAATTGTTGGAATATGTTTGATTTGTATGTATATCCAAGCATTGAATCGGAATCAAGAATTAAATGTAAATGCGTAATTATCAAGAGACGCGGTTTTTTATAAATAACACATTCTAAGCGAAACGAGTCGAAAAATTATCAATGCCTTACAAAACTTGGTTTGAAATTAAATCACCAACTCTGTGAAAAAAAGCAGCCAAGGAAATCGCAATAAACGCAATAAGATCTACCAATCATAAGTGCTTTCAAATAAGCACAAACATTTGCTGTATGGATACATTATTAGTGACTTCCGGGAAAAGGCGTCGATATCTTAGGCGGTTGCACTGAACAAATACACTGCAAATGAAAATTAAGAAAGTTGTACCAATAGCTAAGGACACGATGTAATGCTTCGCAGCCTGCAGTTTGAACAGAGTGTAGGCTTATTTATGACGTACTATTGAGTTGCCAGTTTTACTGATGCTGCTGCTGTTGCTGTTACTACTGTGGCGCTTCAACTTGATAAATGTGCAACGGCGTGACGGGAAATGGATTTTGAGGCACATCTTGAGTTATGCGACCAGCGCTTATCGAAGCACAGGGTGTCTCTACTAACACAATCACAATCACTACCACTTCCCATACCACTATCACTGCAACTACAACTTCAATTAAGGATTCAAGTTGCTCTCAAGCGAACTATGCAGTTGTTAAGTTCGAGCTGGTCAGCCAAGAGCGTGCAAAGTCAAGTGGAGGCCACTGCTCAAACCTGTGCTTCGCCGTGGGGCAAGACAAATGCTTACAAATGTTGGTAAAGGTTGTCTGAAGTATTTGCTGGGTATTCGCTCTTGTCTGGCATCTGGGAAATAAACGAGTCAGCATTTGTTAACGGAACTATAGGGTTGATTGAATTGTTATTGTTATTGCTAGTTCGTCTTAAAGTTGGCTTAACTTGCACCTAAAGAATTTCAGTAAGCATACTATATACCTTTTTTTCGTGTTTATAAATTAATACACAAATAGAAGTTCATAAATTAGATTTAGTAATTGGATATAGTTAGCAAAAAAAAATCAAGTTATGGTTGTTGCGCTGGAGTATTTGCTTTCATACTTGCTTATCGATTACTTATTTTGTTGGTATTCAAAGCAACAATATAAGTGTGCTTCTCATTCGTTTTATTCGAAGGAATGCCTTTTTTCGAATTGCATCATCAAGTGTTTATCACAGACATTATTACCTAGATATATGCACATACCACAGATATTCTTTGTTACATACACAAATAAATAATTCCTAATAGGAATGTCTTGCCTTAAATTAAAACACGGTCGAAACTGCGCGTCAAACTTCCTAGTATATATGTATTTACAGTTTTCAATTAAAGAGATTGCCAACGACAATAATTTACACAAGGACCTAGCTCCAATAGGGCAGCTGCCTCGCTATACGTTTCTTATAACTAGAGTCGCTGCTGATGTTGCTGACAGTCGCACGTACGCTTAATTAGAAAAAAGTTGCAGCGCCCACCTCAACGCTACTTGGGACTTGCCCACGCTCCAGCAAGTTGCTGGCAACAATTGTCCGCATTTTTGCAGCGGAACTAAATTTACACTTCAGTTTTATTATTTTCCGACAAACGCGAAAAAGCGCGACTAATTTTTGAGCGCACAGCCTGGTCTTCATTTCCACATTTTCATCTGTTACAAAAATAAGCTTACACAAAATTATACCTAATAGAGTTGCGCCAGAAGTTTTCAACGTATGAGTACAAACACTTTAATGATTAATGGATCAAGATATCAAATAAAATATATTTCAGCTACGGACTATTTCATGGTGTGATATCCTTTTTTCTTAATTCAATAGCGGATTATGAATAACGACTAATGCAAGCTAAAAGTTTTAATTCGTAAATTATTTTTACTTCTTGACCAACTACCCTGAGCAATGCATACTGGAAACGGATGTCACGTGCGCATCATTTTCCACCACTTTTGTTGCCTTTGGCTGCAAATGCTGTAATTATAACGAGCGTTGCTTAAATTAGATACCACAGGCGTTGCACTAACTACGAGTCAGACAAAACAATAGGAAGGCAGAACAGGCGACATAACCAGGAGTCCTAGAGCAAGGCCACCATCAGCCTCTGCTGCCTGCTTCAGCGACGAGCATTCATTAAACACGTTCGTATGTGATCTTTACTCCCGGTCCCATGTTTATACTGTCTGTTGTGGCAGCGTCCGATATTGTTGTTTTTGTGTGTTGGCTTATTGTTGGGCATTTTTGCCTTTCTTGTTGCTCATGATTTTTTGTCGTCGTCAGCGTGATTAGGTGTACTCCGTTGCAGTAGTTTTATTGTTGATGACAAGGATATTTCTACACTGTGATATCTATTAGAGATAAAAGAAAACAAAGAAAAAAACAATATTTTATTTACATATTTGTTTCATCACACCTATATTTTAAGTAATACTAGCAGTTAATACCAATTAACAAACTTTCACTCCGGGCTTACGAACTCGACCTCAAAACAGAACGCTTGACTCGTTTTCATTTCCATCATTAACGGCATCATTTACTAAGAGCATCTCTAGCGCCCACACCAAGCACTAACTGGCGTGTTTGAGGCTGAAAGTTGCAACTAATGAGACTCCGAAACATAATTGTTGGCATTTAGATGAGTTAGATGAGTCCATGCTACAACATATAACATACCTTTCATCGCATATAAAAAAAAAAGCATACACGCGCTTAATATTTTATGCCTAGTCACTCTAAGCTAAACTTCCCAATTCTAGGCTTGTGTGTGTTCATATGCATAAGCATAAACAAAAAGACAACAGAAGTGGCGGCAAATGCGACAGGTCCAGCAGTTAAGGAAGCACAATGAAAACAAGTGCACCTAATGACACAATTTCACACACCTACACACACTTCCGCACCGCCATACGAATATATGTAGTACATCATACGTGCAGAAGCTGAGCGAGTCAAAAACTGTTATACCATCCAAGAGGTGCTCACGGCGGATGCGTATTCTCTTCTCGGTTAGTGCCAACATCGTATTGTACCTTCGTTTTCGTTTTCGTTTTCGAAACTCGCTAGCGAATGATGGCAAACTCAGTCGGGTTATTCGGTTCTTTTTCGCCGCATCGGCATCGGCACCACAGCGACTGCGAGTTGCCAGCTGCCAGTTGCCAGTAGGCAACATAGTGAAGCAGTTCAAGACAGATTTTCGTGTGCAGTTAACCGACTCAGCAATCAAGCCCACATACCGAATATTGCGATGCGATACTCAATAAGTGATAGCCAGTGATAGGAAATTGAGACAAACGCCACAAAAAAAGTGTTAACTGAGCAACCGTGATTGTGAGATGTGAAAGAACCAAATGCAAAAGTAAACTTAGCTGAAGTACATAGCATGTGGCTGGCTTACCCTCGGGTATGTTGCATATTTATTGCATTTATTTTATTTTATTCGGCAACTCACGCAAAAGCGGCAAGCGTGTAGCAACAAATGTAACGCCTTGGTCGAGTACGTTGCTTTAAGTTTTATTTGTAACCTAGTTTCAGTAACTCGTGTCATTCTAAGTGCGTATGTGTGGGTATGTGTGTCTGTGTATTTGTATGCAGGTGCATATGCATGTGCTGGCTCCTTGATTTTGAATGACTTGGCGCGCATTTCTTACACTTTTCTCGAGCTCCTTTCGCTCATGCAATGCATTTTATGGAATTTTTCGTGAACGTAGTCACACTCGTATTATTCATTCTACAGCAGCATTGAAGAAAAGCAGCTCCACTGAAAAGTGCAATAGCAGCCAGCCAGCCAGGCAGCCAAGCAGCAGCGAATGAATACAACCATTAAGCTAACGTCAGCAAACCGGTGGGTGGTAAAGTTTTGCCCCTTATGTGCCGGCATCTACGGGTATAGTATGTATGCAGTCATTTTTAATGAAATTGGAAACGCCTGAAAGAATGTGTCCAGTTCAAATTTAAGCTTTCTCACCTCACTCACGGAAAACATAGCAACGATCGCATAACGAGTAGGAAATATTCTAAAATAAATGTAGGCTAAAAAATATAAGACGCTAAGACTGTTATGGTAGATTGCAGGCTTTTTAAGTGGATATTCATACCTGAGAGCAAAATACCCAATCGGAGAATGTCTACCCCAAACAGTGAAGCTAACTTTTTACGGATGTACATTCTTTTTTTGCATTTTAAGATCAAAAAAATGATACAATAAAACTTTCAAAAGCTTTGTGCTAACGAATTCAATTGCCTTAAGTTTTCTTTTAAGAACAAATGGTAGCAGATTTTGTAAATGACAAGAATTAAGATAACAAATTCACATAACAACGTAAAGACTAACGGCCAAATAAAAAGAAAAACGGCGTCAAGAAAATGCTGCAAAACTTTTGTACCGGCAAATAAAACAAAAGCCCGTCAAAGCCCGAGCGACAAAAATTGTTACAGCACGCAAATAGAAAAGTCATGCAAAGAGGCAACGACAACAACAACAACAACAACCGAATTCATAACAAGACTGGTGTGGAGTGAAATACTTAAGCCAAGTCGCAACGATGTCAAAGTCAGGAAGCCGTGTGGCTCTACCGGAAATGTAAGGCGCCCACTTGGATTGAGGGAGTTTGGGGATTGATGTTGCACGCCTAAGAAAAAGTCTAATAAATTAAGCAATTTACATGAATTGTCATTTGTTGTGCGCTCCAAGACAACTCATTTGTATATGGCAATAAGAAGGCGCGGCATACGGAAAACCTACAAATTCCTTGCTTTCTTCTCGACGATATTCATTAACAGCAAACCGAAAGGTGAGACCTTTCAGTTTGGTTAATTTCTGCAAATTTCATTATTTCCCTTGATAATGAGGATACTGGTTATTCGTATTTTAATACTATATGGTACTCATTTGGCACAGAGATGCGCTTATCTGTGAATATTTGTAAGTTTTTTGCCTTCTGTTTTTGTTGCTGATTTGTGGAACAATGAAATTTATGTGCATATTTTGTCTATTTGACCTTAAGTTGTGTTCTGCATATAAATACGTTTTCATTTTTATATACATATGGTATGTACATGCAAAGGAATGGGAGTGAGTTAGTGCTTCGGGCAAGTGTTGTTGATGCTGACGATGCTGCTGTACTAAAAGTTTAAGCACTCACAGATAAGCAACAGTTAAAAGTTTGTTGCTGTCAAACTTAGAACTGATTTTTTGTTGTTGGCCAACAGTCAACACGTGGCGCTCAAAGCTAATCAAACTATTGATTGTTTGGGTGATTGCGGGACAGGATTTCACTTTGACTCAGATCCTTTTTTATTGCCACCGCAGCAACGACAGGTGAAAGTTAAAAGCATCTTTCAAGTTGTTGTCCAAGCTTGACTCTTACTTTGCCAAACTAATACAAAAGTTTCCTGTTTTTCATTGGATGTTTGAGGAAATTGATTTTCGATGCGATCCGTTATTTTTTTATGCTCTGCTTGATGTTTTAGGATTATTGCCTATGCCTCTTGAGTAAATGAGCTAAGCAAAGTGTACGAATTTTGTATTTTCCTTAACTTTGTTTTGCTGGGAGCATACCATCTTGTTGCTAGGTGTTAACCTCTTTGACATGTGCAAAATCAAAAGCTTTTATTGATTTTATATGTATAAGCAGGAAGCATGTGAGCTAAATAGACAAAGAGAAAATATGAAAGTCAACTTTGTATACGCTGGGAATTGTGGTGCAAGGTATAAGTTCTTTGTACATGAAATACTTTTCACTTATCAAAGCACAAAAATTAATTGTCAGTATCAGCAACTTGGTGGAATCGTATCCAAGCAATTATTCCCTTGGCTCCGGCGGTATTTGGTTCTTAAGGCTGATGCAAGTTTGCACGTAAATATAATTCTTAGCGGATTTAAACACCATGAAGAAATTTTTCTGTCAGTTATGTGGTGCATACATTTACTTTGTCGGCTTACTTGCCTGTCCCAGATGTCCTTCTTTTCATAAAAAAATTCATGCGAAATTTGAGTATTATATAATTATTTTTACTAAACGCACAACATTTTTGTCACTTGCCGGCGGAAAAATGTCATTTTCTCACACATTTAAACCATTGCATAAATTTTAACTCAAAATGAATACCAACTTGCTAAAACCCCCAGACGCCTCACATCATAATACAACACATTCACTTACAAATACACACACACATACACATACATATATGCAAATTTTCTGGCAGACTGGTGCTAAAGGCCAAGGCATGCAATTGCATGAGCAAGCACCAGGTCCAGGACCATGGCATAATGTCGGTGCCCCTTTGACATACATGCCTTAGATGCTTAACTCACACTTGCATATTTGCTTACATATACATACATATACGTCGCACCAGACTCAATGTAATTCGCCTCAATATCAAAGTTGAAACAGTAACATACAAAAAAATGTTTTGAAAAATATCGCGTGAATGAAAAATGTGTAAAAAAAATGCTAAAACATTTTACGATAAGCACTTAGGAAATATTATGCGTGTAATATGCACATTTTAAATTAAAATATGTATTCAACAAGTATGTATGATCCAAATAAAACTTCTCAACTCGTAGATACCTTATTTCCATCTCGAAATCTTGAAGTCATATCCAT
Source organism: Drosophila sulfurigaster albostrigata (assembly GCF_023558435.1). Lineage (NCBI taxonomy): Eukaryota > Metazoa > Arthropoda > Insecta > Diptera > Drosophilidae > Drosophila > Drosophila sulfurigaster. Next base: position 37,450,494 of record NC_084882.1, on the reverse strand, counting down.
TCTCTAGTAATTACTCACACCATCTTCAATGATTTACTCAACTCAAAATAAAATTGGATTACATATTTATAACTACTCTCCTCGGGCATGTTTTTTTTCGAAGTAGTATTTATTAAAAGTTCGAGCAAATTCAGCACCTTGACAATTTATAAATAAATTAGGTAATCATGTCAGAAATTGGCATGTGGTTTTTCACGAAACTTAAACGATAATGGAAAAACGTTTCAATCGTGTAACATAGCTTACAGCGATTGCTTACGAAAAAAACCGATTTAAGTTTTAAACGTTTGACACTTTACAATCGCAAAATGTCGTCAAAAAGTTTCACACGCGATACAACAAAAACAAGAGCAGCACTTTCATTGCCATGTTAACCCAAGTCATAAAGCCAAGTATAAAATGCAAAGTGCCGAACTTTTAATTTAAATTTGGGAAACTCTGCACTAAGAGCGGGAGCACCAAGAACCCAACACAACCAAAAAAAAAAGTCTGAAATTCACCGAGAAAAATTGAGAATATACTTCAGAATATATTTATCTTGCTTCTGAATATAGTACTTATACAATATTACTATATAGTAGAACAGTGTAGATTTGCATCAAGAATCACAGTTTGCAAAATGTAATGTAAAGTCACATGAAATCTCTAAGTGATCTATTATACTAAGCTTGTCAAATCCACATTCTAGTCCCAAAACCCGTATCCTTAGTTTGCATGTTAACCTGCCCATCCGAAACATTGAAAATCCAAAAGAGACACAATGAATGACTAGATGTTGGTGACGAAAAATGTAAGTGACGTGCGACACGAAACCAACATTGAGAGTGGGAGTTTTGTAACTAATGAAAGTCCACATCTACGCAGGGTGCGTTACATGTCAATGCACGATTACAAAAACAGAATGCCAATAGCAATAAACTAGAAACAAAAACTGCTGCAAGACAAACTCAAGAGACATGCAGGAACTTTGCGACAAAAGAGGCGCCTAATGAAGCAAACACTGGTCGTGAACGCACTGCAGTACCATCGCTTATAAATAAGTAGATAAACTAAGCCATCACACTAGCCTTATATGCAACAATATACACAAAGGAGTCGTTAAGTATTTGTTTTCTCTGAATTATTGCAAAAATTGGGAAGCAGAAGTAACAAATCATTCAACTTGCTTTAGGTTTCGTAAGACTTAACGAAATTAAGCCACCTATGGAAAATAAGTATCACGACAAAGTTTAGTTAGTGGTTATAAAAAATACCATTCTAAACAAATAAATACAAATATTTTTACATTATAATCGCGAAAATCTTTGTTGTGCAATCAAGTGCTCGCATCTATGTTTGCTTATCTGCTAAAAAAAATTACAAACCAAATCAAATTATTTATCATAAAATAATAAGAAAAACATCGTAAAAAACAGTGACGAATATGAAATAAATTTAGCAGTAGCCATTCGTATTTGATGGGAATACTCGAGCCATATCAATGTGGCAATGAAAGTTTCAGAACTGATTGAGTCAATGATGACGGCATTAAAAGTCGTAAATGGATCTTTTTGTTTCGAATATACGCATATTATTGTGAGAGTGTGCGCCAATTATAAGCGTTAGACTCTGTATTTGCCATTCTAACAACGGAAACAAGCAAGGAGATTTATTTTTTTGATATTTCCGTTTTAATGTGACAACAACAACATTAGCATGAGCAACATCATCAGAACAGAGAAAACTGTGAAACTTTTTCGATAAAAATGTAAATTTATTGGGTATGTGTAACAAATATGCTGCACATATGTACATATACATTTGTATGTATGTACACACATATGATATATAAATTTGCTCATATATATGAGAAGTATGTATGTATATACATATGTGATGTGTAAACGTATAACAATAACATTGATGTCTCTAGTGGGATATATGAGAGTGGGCAAATTGTAGGTGGATTCTATTGCTGTATTTGTGATTCTGGGCAAATACATGGACGCCGACTGATCTCTGCTGTGCTCATCACGCACGACTAGCCTCATCATATTTTTATTATTTTTATTGACTCATTTTGATGTTCGGGATAACAATTCATTCATTTCAATTGTATTATTGTTACTTAGTTAACATCTTATGCAGAGTAACTTTTTAGGGTTCGATTTTATTTGATTTGTATACTGAAACTTTTTATACAAAAACTTTTAAATATGAGGACCCAACATGATTATATTTACATATGCATGTGTTTGCGTAATGATGTACATATTTATTATAATATTAAAAGCACTTAATCAGCGGCATTATTATACTTATTGTATGTATTTATTTATCAATTAATTATTGCTTCAATCATACAAACAAAGAATTATATGCCCAGAAAGTTCCACCAATAAATGATACATACATTTTGGCATTACATTTTGTGCAGTTAAACAAAGTTGTATAGCTGTGAAATATCAAAGTCTTTACTTTGTCATATTTAATGCATATGAACATATTTATAAGTGTACAAACTGTTTGTACGATAAAGAATGTATGTAAATTTCTCGGTCAATTATATTTCACAGCTATACAATTTGGGGCACACAAAATGAGTAATGCCAACAATCAGCGATAACCACAGTGAAGCAAACAACAACAAAAAAAAAGATATTTTTAAATGAAACAGCTATATAAGTTCATGTAGACAAAAGAGTTAACAAAGTCTTAAATATTAACATTATGTAAAGGTTCCAAGCGCTATTCAACATTCTTGACGAATGCAAAAGGGAAATTAAATAAATTTGATAAGAAAAAGTTGAAAAATAGGAAACCTAAATTACCATTTACTTCTTATTGTTATATTTTTGTTCAATTTTATTAACAGGCAAAAGAAGAAGAAAACATGAGGTTCCTTGAATAAGTGTAAAACATATTTTTAAATCAAAGAAAAGAAAGAAGCGCTACCGCTATTAAGCAACATTCGAGCAGTATAGCTGGGGTAAATCCAAAAAAGGATCCAATAAGCCACCATAAAAATTTATTGACACAAAGGATTGAAAATAACAACAGGCAGGAAAAACACATGACGTTCTATGCATGCCAAATCACAAACTCTATATGCTTCTCCAATAATAAGCTCAATAGCCAACACAACCGTATTTACTGTTGTTTATGCCCTAGATCTGGGCAGCATCCCATCCCCATACCCTTTCCTTTGCTTTCCACCATCCTTTCGCACAAATAAAATCCCACAAACGTATATGTTTTTCGTTCTTCGCTTAATTTTCGGCCCTGTTCGCCTTTCACTTCTCGATAGCCTTTGATTTGCTGTTGTTAAAAAACATTTATGCGATATAATCAAAAGCAATGCGACACACATCTTTGGTGCCGTTACTATGGCAGCAAGTTCACACAGTTCACAGAATAAGGTTATACCATTTTATTATTGCCAAGGATTAGGTTATAATTGTGTATCATGTTTCGTTATTTTATTCATTCCATTTCAAATTTCATAGGCAGAGTCCATATTGCAGACTTCACTGTTTCGCTTTTGCTGCAATAAGCGTAGTTCAATGATATGATATGACAAATCTCCAAATATAAATATATGTTTATTGGAGTGTTAAAGTACGCGCAGACGCATCGAATCGATTAGATTCTATATCAATGACTATTTAGAAAAATTTGATTAGTAAAATTCACATTTTAAGATACATATGCCATTGGCACGCGCTAACGCTAAACAAATACACATGGACTAACAATACCAAAAATGTATCAACATGCCAGTTAGTTGCAGAAATTGATTTGAAGAATGTGAGCATATTTGTTAGCGGATCATTAGACACGGAAATTGAGTCGACAAAAGTCTAAACGGCAAACCGGAAGGTGACATACACAAACGCACACAATCCGGTACACATACTCATGTTCAATCGGATAGCCCGAAATGAATCGGAAACTTTTGTAGGGACCTGGCCTATGTAAAAGATGGCTGGGTTCTTGCTTGCTGTCGTTTTTGTCGCAGCTAAAGCCTTAGAACAAAAAATATAAGCGTATATTAAATATATGTATTTGCATTTGTTATATTTACCATAAATAGTGAAGCGTAGATATTATCAATTCAATCATTAACGCAATTTATACTTCGAAGAATTGTTTGAAAGTAAACTCATTAGTAGATAATTAGTGTTAACAAGAGCAAACCTGCCAATTTTATAAGTAATGAGATATGTTACTACCCTGGCACTCAGACCAAAGGAAAGATTTCTGATTATTTCGCAAAATTTCACAGCAGGTGAACAGAAAACAGAAAACTTGAGTACCATGCCAACCATTGTAAACTTTACAAGGGTTTGGGTATTCTAAGTTTGCTTAACAAACTTTCTATTTTCCTGTTTTACGTTTTCTCGCTCTATCTCCTGCTAATTTGCATTAAATATTTATTATTACTAATTAAGAATATACGACTTCTGCTAATTTAACTTAAAACTTTTAGGATGCATCTCCAGAATTCGAACATAGTAAAGTCTATACCCAAGGTGAAAGAGTTGTAACTAAATTATTATACTCATCAACCAAGAAGTCCAAACGTATGCATGTACGTTAATTAAATTGGATTGACTTTCTAGCATTGTTGGTGACGACTTGTGTATGGGAAAAAGCATAGGTTCAATTTTGGGACGCGACAAGCGCAATTAACATATTTTATCAATCTTTTTTCATTACCCAGCTATCGCCTATCGCACGCTCGCACTTACACAATTTAAATAACTCAAGTGGCAAACGGTAAGCGGCAAGCGGCACAGGGCAAGGACACTCGACACAGACGCTGACATACGAGATTCAGCAGGCAGGCAATGTCGAGTCAGGCAATGTCGAGTCAGCGCCATTCACATAAACACATTAACACTTTGCTCGCGGCGCAGGTGCAGAGAGCGCGGGGTCAGAGTTGGCCAGGCCACATTAAGCCCAGTGAGTTTTTTGCCCGGGTCACTTGGGCCACAAGGTCGTCCCGCATTACGCACTCACTTGCCCAAGTGAGACATGAAGCGGATAAGCAGGACTCGAATTCACCGGATACGCGCGGCAAATACGGCACATAAATTACACTTTAATTTTGCAACATTTTTGGCCACGGCTTATAAATCAACGGCATGTGCTGGAAAGAAGTTGAAAAAAAAACAGAAAAACATAACAAAAATGAGTGAGTGCCGCCGTGGAACGACAGCTGCTGGCAGGCACGCTGGCTGACTGTTGGGTCTCGTCGCCTACCAGACTCAGCGCCATGGGCAATATTGAAATTTCAATTTAATTACATGCATTGAGTGGAGCAAGGGCTCTTGTGCCCGCCATACTCGGAAGTCGCTAACAAAATGAACAAAATGTGGCTAAAGCTTAATTTGTTGAGATAATTGTGCGCAAATTTCATTTTTATTAAATGGGCACCCGCTTTTGGGTGTTTTGCTTTTTTCGCACTTATTATCAAAATTGGATTTCAAGTGCGGCTTGGCCGCGGTCTGGCTCAACTTTGACCTTAACTATACTAACTCACTTCGGCTCACTGCGTAATTGGATATTGGGTAAGGTTTGGATACAATAAGACTGAAAGCCGAGCAAAACCAATTAGCTATGCAGCCTCAGCTAATGGAAACAAAACTTTTTCCGTTTATGTTCGAATTTGACTTATTTTAAGTGCTAATATACTCCATTATCGCAGATAGTTGCAATATAGTTAATACGACCCGATATTTAGTTATATACGATAATATATGTGAGAGGACGTTAGGTCAGTTTATGATTTTCGCAAAAACAACCCAATTTTTGAAGTATTAAAAGGAAGGTCTCGCCTGAAGGGAGAGATGCGCAAAACAACAATACATTCCATTCTATCGAACTCTGTGTAACGCATTTAATTAATTCTTAGCAGAGAAAATGTCGAAGCAGGCGGAGGCAGCGATTCGGAATAAAAAATAAAATATTTGATGAATAAAATCCATTCATACAAAAGGCGACCAAACTCAACCGCAAGTGTGGCACTTTGGCATGCGAATGGGAATGGGAATGGGAATGTGGATATGGATGTGGTGGCTGTGGCTCGTTTGGAAAACCACATGCTGCTAGCAGCAGGACGGACAATATCAATTTTAAAGCGAATTTAATAAAAATGCATTTATGCGCATTTAGTGGCATTTAAGTTGAGTAAATGCGGACCCTTTATCAAGCGAAATGCTGCAGCCAGTGCAAATGCGCTACACATTTAAATCCATGTCGCCTGGTTGAGTTTCCGAAGCAGCGTCTAGGGGAAACTCATGGCTGCTACAGACAGGCACGTGAAGTAATTAAGCTGATGTGAAAACATTTGATGTGGTGCGAACACTGACAAGAGTCGGCTATAAAATTGATTGTCGAACTGAAAGCTTAACCCAATGCATAATTTTGGATGCGCTCTAGTGCAACAGATTTATGGCAAACGTACTAAGCTAGTCTGTGGAGTTTTCATTTTAATGGATCTGACCTGAGAATTTGAAGGGAAACGGGATCCTGTGATGCCTTTGCTCTCTCGCTCACCTGGCAACTGATGTGACTAGTCGTAAATGTGAGACTTTGAAACACTTTGAAATAAATATTTCAATTTGTTGACGCTGCTACCCTAGCCATTTGGTGTGAAAAACTTGCAGTTATTTTTAGGTGTCGCCTTCTCGACTTCTCGCTGGTTGACACCTCGACTTTATTGCCGTGTGACAAGAACATCTTCGTGCCAATTGCATGGCAAACTAAATGTGTCAAGTGAACGGTGACTGATGTGGCAAGTAACAAATAAACTCCAGTATCGGCGTGGCTAACCCATGACTGTGTTAAAATGACTGACTCCATGTGAACGCACTGCGAAACAGTAGAAATTTGAGAAGGCTGTGGTTGGCTAAAAATTATTTACATGGCCTAAGAGAAGACATTTACAAGGAGTAGAATAAATGGCTATGAAAGTGGTAGTAGGATCACTTAAAATGGCGTTGGCTTTGTATCAGCAATTGTTGGGGGACAGTTAGCCCACACCAACCACCCTGCAATTGCTTGCTACTACGTTACAGCCGCTAAGAAGAGACTGTCAATGTCTCCATGACAAAGCTTGGCAATAATTTGTTTATGGTTGCGTTCGTGGTGATTCCTTGCCTCGCTAAAATACATTGCACACGCAAAGCTAATCTTCTTTTAATTAAAAGCACCGAGCGATGCTTTAATCAGCTTTTTCTTGCCCCTTCTTGAGTCTGATACAACACAGCTTGGCCCAATTAAATGCGATCCGTGTCGTCTGCCGGCTTCGACTTGGAATGCTTATACTTCTATGACGCAAAGAAGCTTCATAAATTCCGTTTATTTCCATACAAACAACGAACTCTTCTAAAATATATCTTGAACGAATGCTGTTCTGTTTTATGCGGCTTTCGAATTCAATTATAATATTTGACAACAAAAATAATAAACATAAAACAGCACATCTTTCCCCTATGTTAAGCCATTGTATTATTTTTATATGTTTATTCACTATAGAAAAATAGTAAATAATTTTCTATTCATTAAAATACCGGCATATACATATGTATATACAAATATGTAATTCCCCAACAAGAGCTTTAAAATTAAAAATTACTATAAATTCATTGAAATCAATCAATACACTAAAGTTTTCCCACTATTAAAAATTATAGTTCACGTGAAAGTGTCAAATATGTCCATAAAAGAAATAAGTAAAGACTCCTACAATTCGAAAAAATCTATTAGTTGTTCCATTTTTAACAAAAAAGATTTATGAAAAATTGAACTGACGAAGTTATCTAACATAATAATTTGTTCTTCTAAAAACGAATTACATAGTAGGGAGCAACAGACACTCTGACGAAGACTGTCGACGTTAGCAAAGGTAGAAATAAATCAAAAGAAATGGAAACAAAGACAACAATTACAAATACAATGTTTTAATAAAAACAAGTATGCTAATGCGGAGCGCGGTCGACAATGAAATACTCTATATCTCTCGTCATATCCACTCGGATGTTGATGCAGATACAATATGTATAATATACAGATTTGATATTGTAGGAGAATATTATTCTTCTTTAAATAGCCCTTGAGTTAAACTACCCTTCTACTTTTGAAGTACAGGATATAAATACACAGTACAAAATGAAGTGGGATGGGCAAACAGTAAAAATAATATTTGTGGGGTAGGCGACCAATCATAATGTTGTTGCAAACACATGTTTACAGCTGCTTGAATGCGACCGCAAAGCAACAGCAGGCAATAACTACAGCAACAGCAACAGCAACAGCTGCTGGCATCTGACAATAGCTCTGTCGAGATTCGCCTTTTTCTGTTGTTTGTGTGTATATTTTAATCAATAAACAAACGTAAATGTACGAAAAACAAATTAATAAAATGCAACAAGACAAAAGTGGAGAACGAAGTTTGGTATCCAAACAATGACAAAATATGATAAATGAAACTGCATTGGCCTGCCAATGACAATGGGACAACAATGACAACAAACAGGGAGAGAGCCAAATGCTCGTACTAAATTTAGAACGCACTACTCTCCCCATAAGCATTGTCTAGTAATTGTGGCAATTTGCTATCACAAAGGGCATAACAAATGTTGAGCGGAGGAAATGATGTGTGAATGAATGTGTGCACCCGATCTGCCATCCTTAAGCCCCGTCTGCTTTCATTCTTACCGGAAGTAAATTTTGGTTTTAGTGCACGATGCGATATGCAATATCCATCCAATGCACTACAGAGGTTTTTAGCTTTATCTGTCAATAGAGCGCTAGCCTATTACGGTGCCTCATCCAAATTTATGCCGCTTCATCTGCCAGAGTACCTAATCTAATTGCAATTCAAATAATGCCTAGACATTTCGTCTTTCAGTTATCATACCACTCTCTATAGAAATCAATAATGACGAATAACAACGATAACTAATTGAGAGTTGTTGTAGCAAGGCTTAAAGGATTTGAAAATGTTTCCTGAAATGCAGCGCATAATTGAACAGCCACGGGATGCCATAAATAATGTTACTAGCAGACCCCTAAATCTATTGACAGAAATATTTAGGGAATTTTGCTGGCGGGCTCAAGCTAAAAGCGATTGGCGTGCAAATTGCCAATTAGTCTGATATCCGTATGCAATATACATACATATGTACATATGCAAACTCATATGTTAGGTGGATAATTATTCACATGTATGTATATTTGTAGAGCCCAAGCCAAGTAACCGCTGAGAGGTCAACGAAATTGCTTATCAGAAAAGCCCATAGAAATATAAATCAAGTGAAGCAAGGTGGAACATGATGAGTTCTCAAATTGCCCGTACCATTGGATTGCAGGTGCATTTTCCTGCTCATAAATTATTTATTTACAACTTTGTTATTTTAACAGCATGCAATAAACTCAATATTCATTCATAAATAAGCACACATTTTCTGGCCTTGTTGTTTTGTCAACAACTAAATTAAACATTGCTTTTTCTCTCTTGCAGGCTGGCTCATTAGTGAATGTGTGTGTTTGTGTTTTAAGACATGTGTGACTAGAAGTTGGAGCAATTAGGAGCAGCACTAAAAGCGCGTTCAAATGCGACAAACATTTTCGCGGAAATGTGGCACAGCGGAAAACCTAACGAGCAGGAGCAAGTCAAAGTAAACGACACCACAACTTTGCTAGCAACATAAGACCAATCACTTGGCAACATGTTGCTAAGCAATCGCACCAGCAACATTTCAAAATTATTGCTGAGCTATGACAACATTCTCACATTAACTTCGGCCGCGTTTAGTCGTGTTCGTATGTCTGTCGGTTACGTATCTGTATCTGTGGGATGCGCGTCGCGTTCGTCTGTTACGGCAACGAGAATAGAATGACTTACTGAATTCCTATAACCAAACGATTAGCCAAAGATATATTAAGTTAAATGTAAACAAAACGAAATGCAACAGTTTGTGAATATGCCATCGAAAAATAATCAAAAATAATTACATGTTTAAGAAGTTTTACACATAACATTATATTAGTCTTGGACTTAAGAAAACATTGCCTGAATTATATTATGAGCTTAATGTGGAAATTAACAATTGAGTAAATTAGTAGAAATACATAGTAAATATGCTCTATATAAAATCATCGAATAATTAATTAAACATTTTTGGTGACTAGTGAAATAACGTGTGCATACTCGTGAAATCTGGCCAGCAACGTGCCAAATTAATATACTTGCTCACTAGCGACCCGCTGCAAATCCGTACAGCTCAATTAATTTCAAACTTAATTAATGTCAGGGAGTAAGTGCTGGGTAGCACGCGAGACGAACGCTTACAAAGTGTCCAAAAAGAGCGACCCGCTGACAATGTGGCAGACACTATCAACGCCATCCGCATCGCTCACTCTTCTCTCTACCGTAATAACGCATATGTCAAGCTGTAAGGGAGAGCGTGAGCTCAGGCGTCGCATCTGGTCAAAACATCGTCCACACATTAGTATCAACAACGCGGAAATGCAAAGGCGTAGTGAGAGTCTCGACAACACTTCCAAAATGTTGTCATCAAAATCAGCAGACAGTACCACGAGAATAACTTCAACGACAATGCCAGCGACAGTAGGAATAAACATCACGCGTAGGTGTTCGTGTCACAGTTTAAGGCCCAACAACAGCAATACCACCAGTAAAATCAGCATCCTGCACTGTGTACTGCTGTTGTGCATTTTATGCGGTAAGTACAATAAATAAGTCTAACAAACATCCAATGAGCTTGGCATTATCACATGAATGACTTTTAACAAAATGCGCTTAAATGGCTCTGACTAGTGGACCACACAGAAGTCACAGACAGACCCAAGTGAAATACTATACTATAAAAGTAGCAAAAAAAAAACAAAACAAAACAAAAAAGTAAAACAACATTAAATCTGCGGTTGCTGGCAAAAAATCGCAGCACAAATCAAGATGAATTTCTGTGCATTTTTGTGTATCTTTCGCAAAAAAGTTATATCTGCACATGGCCCATACACACAGCACATACATATGTAGCTGTGTTCGTATACACAGACAGGACGATACAGGCGAGCCTCGCCCCAAACGAATGAAAAGAGAGTTCTCAGTACTGCCGGCCCCACATGCCACTGTCTACATGTGGTTTTCATGCCATGTCTAAAACGCTAAAATAAATACCTTCAGAAATGCTCGTCTAACTCATACCCTTTACTGTGATACAGTCTATTTTATATTTGCCATATTTAATGCTTCAAATAACTATCACTGTGTACTTTAAATGCTTTTGTTATTGAATTCGAACTTGCGTTAAATAATATTTCCATATTAATTTCAATAATTACCAGCAATGTGCTAATTATACCTTATTCCATTCGAGCTAAAGGATATATGAAAATGGATAAGCGTGTAAGGCAAGGCAGTTAAAGGTAGTGCCAAAAAGAAGAAGAATAAGGGGCAGGAACATTCGAGAATGAGCAAAGGCAGCAACGGTTATATAAATTGACTTGTATTTTCCTTATTTTAGGGTTCTTTTTTTTGCGTTAGTGAGTGCAATAGTTCTGCTCGACTTCGAATCTAAAATATGTAAGAATTTTTTTGTGGCACTCCTGTTACCACTTAAGAATGAAATTAACTCCAGCGCACGAAAGTATGCAACGGAAAGCGAATACACCCAATAAGATGAGTTGTATGTGGTTAGTTGGAGTGGAGGGTAACTGAGTTTACTCAGAGAATAGCTTGATTATTTCGTATTGAAATTGATACTGCAATTTATTATAAAATAAAAGAGTACGAAAAATCGAATTCGTTTAAGGAGCAGCAGACTCAGAGCCAAGAGTAATGACCATTCCGAAAATTAGATTCTCTTAGCGGTAGCTGTTTTGCTTGTCGCCTGCGGCTCTATTAAGTTTAAAGCTAAGTTTTTGATATCGATTTGCAATTCATTCCACGAAAAGGGCTGCTCCGCGCTAAAACAAACTGAAATCCATTTAGTTAACTCCCCAATCGCTGCCACCCACTAGCTAATCAGGATAAATAAATATTTATAATTAATTTAAAATATAAACATAAAACGCGGTTGCAATTAATTTTCACAAGCAGATGGAGAACCGTCTATGACAAGCCCTTTATTTAAGGATTACGTATGCGCATCGTCGCCTATGTTGAATGTCAGAGTAAACGATGGTCGCTCACATTTTAATAACGCTCTCAACGCAAAGTTGAAGGCATATGAATAAATTAATGTTCGCATGAATAAGCAATCAGCATTAATGACCAACGCCGCAGCAATTGGCTGACAGTAGATATTGCACATAGAACATGGTATACGAGATTCGTTTGTATGTACATAAGTACAAGGGGGAATGCGAAAGTGGTGCAGAGTGAAATTAACATGAAAGGCAAAAGCGCACCTGACGTTTAAGCAAAGAAAACCCAGAAGGTCAAGCGGCCCGTTAAGCGACTAAAGGCGGACTATGGGAAGCTAATGAATTCCGCTACCGCAGCAGGTGTAGTTATCCTGAGAAGCATACTGGTACCATTGTAAAGAATGTGTCTGAGCCGGACTGGGCGTGCTTAATGAACTGCAATCAATGGCGCCAGTCGATAAGCGACGAAAGGCGACTGATTGTGCGTGCAACATGAGGCTGACCGCAAATGTGCACAGATACACGGATAAAATGTTTACACAGGTTCGCATGGGCACACGCACAAGCACATATACACACACACACGCACACACATAGGTACTCCATTCCCAATTTGATTTATTCAGAGTTCTGTTGGCCTCGTCCTGCACATTAATTATGTACATTATGTTAAAATTTATTTAAACGCACAACCAAAAAAAAATAATTAAATGTGGAGAGTGAACGCGTAATTGTGGGCGAGCAAAATGTTCTCAATATTTAATTATAAAAGTTATTTGTGGTTTATTTTGCATTTACCAGCCAATTTGAATGTACACAATCAAAGGATCCCCACAATGTGTTCATCAAAATCTAAATGCGTTCAAAATTGCTATTTTCATCTTCACAAATTAATGGCTATTTCAGTACTCGTGCATATTTATTTCCAATAGCATATTCTAATTAATCAGTTGAACTTTTTGAAATACATTCATCAATATGGACAGAAGTTATAATCAATAAATGTTTTGTTCCCAACCCATAAAACTGTATATAGATTGACAGTTTCAAAGCATTAATGCCTCGAAATAAACGACATGCTAATATTGGTGCTCTAAACATTTCACCACATTGAATTTTTGAAAAAAAAAATTTACTTTGTTTAGTTCAACAACTGCAATTTCATTAGAATTTATGCATTCCTAGAATCATTAAGCTAAACCACTAACTTTTCACAAGATAAATCAGCATAGCAAAACCAATTTGTGTAAATTAAAATAAAGCAAATACCATTTTGCTCACAAATCTAGCATCCTCATACAACATACATAAAAAAAGATGCCAGTGGAATAAGCATTACGCGAGAGTCTGGTGAAATGATAGTTGAAAGTCCAAGTTCTCAAAACGCATACTGTAGGAAACTGTACAAACTTTTTAACATTTCAATTCATAATTCAACACATAATTATATCTCGATAGTGCCCGTCTATCTCCAAATAAGTTTCTCTATCGCTGTTACTCTAACACGCAATAGTCAGTCGCAATGTGTCATAAACTTTTCAAAACTGTAACAGCGCCAATTTGTCCGCATAACTGTTGACCACTCCCCATCCCTTTCAGTCGTCTACCATGATGCGATTTCAAAAGAGATTTGAACTCAAATTCCACTGTTTACAAATTATGCAAACATTTTGCAGGCACAGTTTAGGAGTGTGTAGAGGATATGCAAATATATTATTTGCAATGTTTGCATTATGCTAAATAATTGAACACATTCAGTTCGCTATGGTAGAAGGGGGGCCGTGGGGATCATAAAAGTTGTTGGTCACTTTTGCAATCTATGCTGTACAAAAATATTGCGTTAATTATCATAGAATGCTGTTCAAATGTATTACAGCCAGTTGCCAAAGTTAGCATAATATGTGCGCATGTATAACTTCGCAATTTAATTCTGCACATCTTATTAATTTTTTGAAACGCGTAATTACATGAAGAATTCATGTGTAAAAATGTGATATTTAACTCGTAAATCGAAATATTTTTGGGTTTTATGCGCTGATATTATTGTGTATGAAATAGAAAGCTGCAACGTAATAAATAAGTGTGGGCTAATCCAAGAAATGTGAACGTCTTTTTTTTTATAGAGATTGTAGAGACTCGAGGCCAACCATAACTTAAATTAGTTTGATAGCGACGTCTATTCCCTCCATAGAACAAAAATTCTTTCTTTCTATTACCCAGTCTCTTTTCCTCTGCTTTTCTGACTACTGTTGTCGCTTGACACGAAAAATATTACCCATAAATTATCACAAGTGAGTTCATCGCATGGATTGCATTTAGTCTATTGAGAGCCAACGTATATGTACGAGTGTGTAAAAGTTCATATGGAACATTGGAGCACTCTATGTAACTACGCTACTATTTCGAAGCACCGCCTCCTCCATCTCTACCACAACCATCTCATGACGCCCACCTTCTCTAGTTCATATTTGTAACTAAATCCCTGAGTTCCACAACGGTGGGAGGTAAAAAGTTTATATGCATGTGTTGTAAGTAGTCTGCCTGTTGAGCCCATTGCATGTGGATAACACTAAAGGTATGATATATTGATTTGAGCAGTTAATAAACGTTTTATGATCACAGTTGCAAATATCAATGCTTAGTTACTCGCACATCATTTTGAAATGATTACATATTATTAGAACGTAAAAGAAACTCATTGCAAATGATGCGAATACTTTTGCTATACTCGTATTGGCCCACAAAAAATATTTCCCGCTCTTATCTGCCAAATTGTCAAATACTCCACTCAAATCTTCAAAAGCCTCCTACTCTCAGTTACAAAACTGTGTGGCAATCGAGCTAAGCCTGGCCTAATTTCCAAAGCCTTGCGTTGCAAAAAGCAAAACATTGTCAGTCAGGAGAATATTGTCCACAAGGATGCGGAACAGCAGTCACACTCACCAACATAGGCACAGTCTAACAGATATTGCGCACAGCCCAGTAAAGCTGCACAGGGGGTGGAGAATCTGACGAAATTGAAGCAGTCACTTAGGCCGGGGAGCACACTGGAGATATTGCGTTGCTATCTCGATTTCAGTTCAGAAACAAAAGAAGGGCGACAAAGGCAAGCATTCGGCCTTTTCGAAACTTAAATACTCTTTTTAATCATTTTGAAGTAATCAATGAAAATTGTAGTAAATTGTAATAGAAGTTAAACATTTATAGAGTGTATAGAATTACAAACTACAAAATTACAATTTTCCATACCATATGTTAATAGCCTGCTCTTATATTAGTTATTCTTATACACTGCACAAGAGCGCAAGAAGATGTCTCTGACGCCAAATGAAATTGTATGGTGACAGCAGGCAAAGGGTGGAACAATTGAAAAGGAGATGGAGAGTGAAAGAACAACAGAAAAATAGGCAAAGAGGTTTACAACTTCTCGTAAGATGGCTTAAACGATTTGCGAGTTTATAAAAAGCCAAACACACTTTTGCATAGAATCAGATCCTATATGCAAGAACGGGTGGATGGGCGGTCGTGTGTTCTCGTATGTGCAAAAAATTGTAAGACAAATGGAAAATTGCTTTTTGATGTAGCCAGTCCAATTGCCCATACAGGCATGTCAACTTCATCATTGATTCTTGTTGCAGCTCGTGTTGGTAGCAAGAATAAAATACTATACAATTTTTTGCATTGTTACTCTTTAAGAACAACGCCCAAATATCTGCAACAAAGTCCCACTCACAGTCACTGAGTAGAGAACACAATCGTGAATCATAGCATGTTTTAATCCCTGCTTTTTATGTGGACCAGTGCCTATGAAAAACGGTGCGATGACGATGTTATGGTTAGTATGGACGATAAGCCACCGTCAGTCGACCGTCAGTACTTGAGCGGACATACGCCGTATCAATATTGTTTTACGCCCCCGTGCCAAAAATGCAAATGTGACCACGTAGTCTGGCAACCACTTCTGCCAGTTGTACAGCCATGCACAGAAGCAGGAACAGGAGCACGAAGTGTACCAAGTGCAGGAGCTAAAGACATATGCAACGGATAGCCAGCACCTGCTGGCAAATTGTGGGCAACTTCAATGAGACTGCTGCTGCCGACTGACTCTCTGAATTCTGTCCTTTATAGCATACCCATGCACGCTGTATCAATTTGAATAAATCTGATATCACCGCTCTCCCACGTTTCATTCCAGATGCCGCACAGGCGACGCTGCGCAATGTCAACCTGCTTGTAGAACCACCGGCGGTTCGGCGTGGCCAGTCAGTGGTGCTACGCTGTGAATATCAGCTGGATGGTGCGCCGCTTTATTCGATTAAGTTCTATCGCGGACAATTGGAGTTTTATCGTTTCACCCCGGGCGAATATCCGCACACAAAGGTTTTTCAATACCCCGGAATTAAAGTGGACGTACGTATAAGATATATACAATGTTTGGTTCTTTTCGAAAGATCAATGGGTCTCTTATATACTTGCAGGAAAGCAGCTCTAATGCCACCCTGGTCCACATACGCAATGTGAGTTTCGGCCTTTCTGGTAATTTCAGCTGCGAAGTAACTGCCGATGCGCCGCTTTATTCAACTGCTACAGCGTATGCGCAAATGCAAGTTGTGGGTGAGTTAAACATTAAAGCATTCAGTTGTCAATTTTCAAATATTTTTGAAATTCTATTATATCTAATATTTTAGAATTTCCCGAAAAACGACCTCAACTATTTACGGAAATCACACGATACGAACCGGGCGATGTACTGCGAGCAAATTGCAGTACCCCACCATCAAGACCCCGGGCTGAGCTCCGTTTTACCATTAACCATATGCCGGTAAGTGTAACTGGGTTATCCTTCATTGCGTAGATAACGTTACTCGTAAAGCAATTGGATTACCGTTTTGTACAAAGACTACAACATTTGACCCTTTTTCAGCTTCAGCCTTAGTACAAGACATTGTCAATTAGGCTGCATAATGTATCCGAATCTGGGTCTGTGCTGACGCCTAGTTAAATTACTTCAGCTTGGCAAATGGGCTCGTAAATCCTTTGTAATTACATCAACCATTTCTTAAGTCTTAAGCTCATTTCAAACACATGTGATATACGAAGGATGGCTGCGTGTAATTTGAACCAACGTGCGCCATGAAATTTGTCATTTATTTATGAATATGATGTTGATGTTACACAAATGAAATACTGGAGGACCCTCACTGTGAGGTTGTACTTAATTAAAATTTGGTCCTTCAGCCTCAAACCTGTACACACGGAATTAAGTCAATAAACGCAGAAAAGGGTCTAGGTTTGATTTGATTGTGCGATTTGCCCCTTGTCATTTATCATTTTGCAAAAAGTGAAAATGAAATAGAAAACGAAAACGAAAAGGAAAAGGAAGCAAACAAGTCACTTGGCCTACAGTCATATGCATACGTACTGTCTGAAAGAGCATCATTAGTCATTTGGCGGTAAATTCATGTTTGCATCATTTTTGGGTCTGGTGCTAATCAGTTGCATAAATCAACTATGAAATGCGAACGTTGCTCAGTCCGAATCAGGGCGTATCCAACGTTTTTAAAACCAAATGGTTTTCATTTCTGTATCCCATTTTGACCACAGGGCAAGCAAACCTTTTTCTTTGTCGCATTGCTGTTATTAATCATAGCCACGACATAAAATAAATTACGTTAAAGTTGTGCACAGAAATTGCCCGTCTCGGACCATGTCTGCCAAATGAATTTACGAGACAACACTTTTCAGTTGACACGCCCACACAAATAGTATAGAGCATTCGACTACCGACTGCCACTGATGGCTGAATGCTGAACGCTGAAGCCTGAAGACTACCAAGGACCGAATGCCAACTTCAAACTGCCGACTATGGAGTCCGTCCTGCTGCCGACTGCCAAGCAAAAGAAAACTTATTAAACGCTTCATAAATTTTTATATTATGTCTACCCACATCATCAGACATAACGTGCAGTGGCACGCGGTGCCTCCTCGATCTTCTATATTCCCCGCTCTTCTTACCATTTGGCCGTCTTATCCAGTCATTTTGTATCTGTCGCTGGCTGTTGTCTACTTTTCGGGGCACACTCACACATGCGCACATATTCACACAAACACACATCAGCACATGCAGGCCGTTGAGCATTTTATCTAGATGCCACTTGCCGCTTCCCGCTTCCCGCTTCTCACTTCCTTCTACTTCCAGTCAACCAACTAATGACAAAAACCGAGACAAAAGTGCGGTGCTTGGGTGTGTACGTGTGTATGAGTGCACGGGGAGGAGGCACTGATATTGGGAGTTGGGTTTAACTGTCTGTCCGTCTGTCTCGGCGTTCCATATAAAATTTTATGTGTGTTGTGTTTATGTTGGCGTAGACAGCAGCAACAACACGATTTTCATCCATTCTGCTGGCTGTGGCCATGCAATTTAGTTTCATATGCCTGTAGAGTAAATGCTTTCTTGATATTGAATTATGATCTGAATGTTCGCTCTTTAAATGGGCTAGAAAAGCAAGCCTTAAGCGACTGTGACTGGCTGTGCAAACCAGTCATAAATAAGTAATACCAGCTTCAAATCGTCTTGTGCAGTTTTTTCTCCTGACTTCTAACTAAATAGTTTACTCAACATAGCAAAAGAAGAAAGATACAAAGAAGCAAGCTGTACTACTCATATTATACAAACATACTATATATCTCAACGCACTACTGCATTCGAGACGAGGACTGGTTAGCAAGTAATTTCAAATGAATTTGGGACCATCTTATATAGTTTATTAAAATTCAATTGCGTAAGCACATTTTCATTATACGCACACATAGTATACGAGTATTTGGCAAAGTTGTTATTTAATTTATGCACAGCTCTCCACTTTGCTTGATAAAAGTGAAATGTAATTTATTAAGCAATTTATCACAAGAAAGAAAACTTCTTTAATAGTCTTCGTAGTTTCATTCACATTCGCACTATACAGAAAATAAAACAACGACACATGCTGACCATGGGCAAAGCGATGAGGCAGCAGCCTTAACGACTAACATAATTTGTTGAAAACTTTTTGTCATATTAATGAAGAAGTAACTGAAAATGAAATTTTTTGGTGAATCATGGGAATTAGTTGGGATTAGAGCTGTCGACAGTTGGGGGTTTGGGAGTTAGCTAACAAACAAGTGTCTGGCCGATCCAATGCCATTAAACATCGATTTTATGATAAATTATTTATTCGGCATTAGTGGGAGACGATTTCGAAACTACTAAAAGTGCCGTAGACAAATAAAGCTGAGCAGCAGCTTTAAGTGGCTGTGATTAATGAATCGCTAGCAGATGTTAAAAGAATGACACTCGTAGGAGAAACAGTAATCGATAACGCACTATATTAAACACCCATGCGAGCTATTTTTCTTGGAGCATACAATCTCTGAGTATTCTACATTATTTACGAATAAAATACAGTTTAAGCATTAAATAATAGCACTTATATACACATGTTATAGGCAATATGCTCGTAGATTTATCTCGCAAATTATTTGTAACTATGTGTTATAATTTGAGAACGAAAATAGTTAACCCTCCATATACAAACGTAGCATTATATCAACACTGTTTTTGCTTATTCGCATAATGTTGTTAATAGTAGAAAACAATTAGCCTGTGAATTGTTCATGCAAGCAAATACCAAACATTCATAGGCCCAAATTGGCGTAGGAATAATTTTGTGGAAGGCAGCGAACCCGTCTGTAAGGACTTTCGAAGCTGTAAAGGTAAATCACAAGAAATATGAGGGTATTTACACTTTTGGGTCGCTGTTTCAGCCACATGGTTAATTAAAGCGCTTGCGTCTTAAGAGTTTCTCGTAAATTACGTGGTATTAAATTCCCGAAAGACAACAGCATACATAAAAAGAAAGAGCGAGAAAGGAAAAGAGTGAGAAAACGAGTTAACTAAAATGGCTTTTTATGTCGCTGTGCCTTTGCCAGCATGAAAATAAAAATAAAATTCAAATATAAAGTTAAGCCAAAGAACGTACAAGAAGAAAAATAAAGTGCCTTTTGTGTGTGGGTGTGTGTGTGTATGTATATATGGGTGAGAGAAGGTATGTATGTGTGTGTGTGTGTGTGTGTGTGTCTGATGCTAAAAAGGGTTAAAGGCGCGCAACACAAAACAGCAACACGAACAACAATAAAGCGATTTTGCTTTTTAATGTTGTGGGTGTGTGTGTGCGGTGCTTGAGAATTGGCTCCGCCCTAAGCAACTGCATTATTCGGCTCCTTTTCGGATACCGCTTAGAACAGAAAGATGGTACTGTGTGGTCCCACATTTCGTCGCGTATTCTCTGACTTCTCTGTCGCTTCGAATGAATACCGCAATTAGAAGTTCTCACGGATGTTACAAATATCTTGGTCACAGGGTATTTGAATGTCGATCACTTGCATGATTTGGCTGCAGACTTTGACCCAATTCAACCCGAGTACCATGACTTCAACCTGCGATTTCCATTTCTTACACCTTTTTAGGGCACTAAACAGAACAAAATACATGTATAAATAAATGCTGCTCAAATGTTTGTAAGTGGAAATGAAATGCGTATTTATTGTATTTAAATTGCCAGCGTTTACTAAGGGGCACTGGTTGTCATTAGAAACAGTGACAGTGTAGCAGTAGCAGTAGCAGGGCATGCAGCAAACGGAAGTGACATCACAATCATTTGCAAAATGACGCCTGCACTTCCTTTGTCGACAACAATGGCTAACACTACGACCATTTGCGAATAAGAGCCTCGTTTCATGCGAAAAGATGCGGCAAACGGAAATTATGTGTCCCAGTAGGCGGAATCGCTAGCAAATGAAGCAGAAAGCAGAGTAAAAGGCTGAAATGAATATGAATATGCATATGAATATGAATATGCATAGAACTTGAGCTTTACCAACGGCTTTACAGAGTGCTATGGGCAAGACTTAGGTGCGTTTTGTTAAAAGTCGCTATTCATGTTGCTGTCATGACGGAAATGAAATTTTTAAATGCACACAACGAAAGCAGGCAGGCAGGCAGGGAGGCAGGCGGGCAGGCAGGCAGACAGGCAACTTGGGGGTTGGCGAGCAAACGGACAGCGCGTTGACAGTCTCAGCTCTAGTTGCTCAGTAAGTTAAAGGCAAGCTTAAACAGTTTATACAGCAGCGCAAGAGTAGAAACTAACAACATGCAACAACGAGAACCAAAACCAAAAGCAACAGCATGCAAACAAACAACCTTGAACGGCAGACACTCAAACAATGTGTTGGACAGTTGCAGAGGCGAAAAACCCAACAAGGCATATGAGTGTTTCTCTTGCTGTTGCTTCTGTTGACTCTGCCTCTGCCATATACTGCACTGGAAACTGTTTTTAAAAGGCAACATAAAAAGGCAACAACAAAAATAAAAACAAAATATGACACACCATGTCCGTTCGTTTTCAGTATCCGCTTCCTTACACTGCAAGTTGCCCCTTCGGCACTGCCTGCGCCTGCTCCAAAGCATTTGCTACCACTGATGTCGCACATGCAAGTAGCCCCCTGTTCTCAAACAGTTAGAAATGGACTTGCCTCCGACCGCTGGTCGCCGTTGCGACAAATGCCACATGGTTGTAATAACCCCCTCACACGACAAATTGGCCATTCATACTTGTATATTCGCTTGGCGTTGGACATACTCACATAACTTTTGGGAGACTTTCCCGCATTCAGCAAATATATATGTATGTATGTATATTTTAGTTTGTCAAGCGGAAGTGAATTCCAAAATCTGTTTCATTTGGTCACACTTACACCAGCCGTAGTAAAAATATGTATTCCGTTTACTACACACATACAAACATACACATGTATGAGGCAGCAGACTAGTTGGGTATGAATAATTTAAAGCCTACTTTTAGGCATGAAAATATATGCATATGGTGGCCGGCAAGTGACTTGCTTAATACATTATCCTAAAAATAAGTATCATAAGTATTGTGCAATAAATAAGACAGCACAATAAATGTTTCTTAGGTGTTTGCATTTAATTAACAACCGTCAACATATTCTCGACAGGTGAGCACAGAGGAAACACAATACATTCGCACTGTTGACAACCTTATAGCATCCAGGCTGAGTCTCAAACTACAATTGCAGGCGGTGCACTTTGTGGCCACTGCCACCACCACAAACAGCAATGGAAATATCAATGGCAACACTCATGGGCGGGCAGCTAATGTGCACATGACAAATGCATTGGTCAATGGCAAAGGTGGACTCATGCTACGCTGCACGGCTCAAATTGGTGATTTATATCAGGAGTATAAGGAAATCGAATTGGGCTCGCCACAAAAGGATCCGGTGCCCGCCAGAGGTAAGCCACAACCACAGTAAACAACTGAACACGCACCTTTCGCATTTGCAAAACGCATTAAATTGCCCATTGCAGTTACACTCTCATCCGACTCTGGATTGCGTAATTTCTTCGAAACCTACATCTATAACTCAGCCGCTGGTAGAACTGATGTTGTTGGCAGTGTTCTCTTGGGCTATCTAATCGTCTTGTTTTGGATTATAAGAATCGGAAGTTAAGCACAAAATCGATTACCAACTAGCCACTATTGCATAAAGTACAGCTTGAGCATGAAATGTGTATAGCATAGATAATGGCTTAGACAAGAACCTACTTACATTTTAGCTTAGCTCCCCAAAAACTGCAGATACTCGTATATTCATATAACTTCTATATAACTATATAAATAACGCATTTCATGTTGTATGCATTAAAATAAATTTAAACGATTCTGTAAATATTTGTTCTATTAAATAAGCCATTGCACGTACTTTAGAGTGAAAATACACCCACAAGGAGACTTGGACAGACAGACAGACAGATATGGATAATTGTTAATTAATGGATTATTTAATGATGCATTAAATATCGCATAAATTATTGGTTCCATTGCATTTTACTCCATGAAAAGCATAAAAAGCTGCAATAACACTTTGAATATCAACGTTAAGCATAAGTAATTAATTTAATGAAAACCAATACAAAACAAATACAAATTTAAAAATTGTTAAACTAAGAAAATGAATTTGAAATAAAACAGCATAAATATCCGAAAAACATTGTGTACGGCATTAAACATTTGCGTTTGTATATTATACATTTTTTTTTTTTGTTCAAAAAAGGATTTTGAAGCTCATTAATAAAAACGGAAGGAATGAATGACACCAACAATTACAACATGGAATTTTATGATCGAATGCACGTATTTAAGTAAGTTTTATAGTGGATCAATTCATTTACATGGTCTATGGAAAAAAGACAGAGATTCTTAAGATTCTGGTTTCAAAATCACATTATGAGTAAGAAAATCATATTTGACATTTATACAATTATATAGAACAAGAAAATCTATTATATAATTTATTTAATTAAAACTGCAGCGAATTTATTTTATTTCTAGTTTAGGTCTTAAGAGACAATGTGTGACAATACATCAAGTGCACTTCCTTTTTTGGGGTACAAATTTGCGATATAATGGCGTGCATAAATCATTTTTTCGTTTCAATTGCTTGAACATATTTCAAATTGCGGAGTGTACAAGTGCTAGTACATTTGCTTGAGGGCGTGGCCAATGACTACAAAAAGAAGAAAATATACGAAATTTGGTTTGCAGCAGGCGAAATGCATTTGCCGGGGCCGCAACTTGGCCGTGGGCCAGTTGAAAGTAATGAAAAAATGCGTTGCCAAATAGCATATATCCACTACAGACAACTATGTGACCAAGGCAAAAAACTGACTTTTGCCCACTTATGCAAGCAAGAACGCGGCAAATAAAAACCAAACAGGCAGCTCCAAGGCGGCACCACAAAACGGAAACGGAAATCGGAAGCTGCAACTGTGCGCGCAATCGTCCAAAGTAGCACAGCAGCAACAGAAATAGGCGGCACCAAAGGACGAAAGGACAACTGCAGGCAAGCCGAGAACAGCGATAAAAGTGTTGCAATTTATGAGCCGGCTTGCCGGCGCCCAAGCAAAGTCAGCACCTAACGAAGGCAGCTTAAGTTTCTAGCTAATTGATTTTGTGATTTTATCTTTTAATGACTATTTCGCAAAGTGCAGATCCAAAAGGATGCAGCCTTGACTCTACATACAAACATTCTTATATATACGAAAATATAAGGAGCATTTTATATAAGACGAGAATACATCGTTTTTGTTGCATTTCAAAATCCGAAATGTATTAAAAAATTGTTTAAAAGAATTACAGCTTTTGCCTATGCTGTTGACTGTAGAGCTCTATGAAAGTATATGATAAGTATTTTCAAATTAAAGTCATAAATAATGAACATATCAGGTAGCTACGTTGTGCGCACATCAATTACTTCTGAGGATATATACATATCAAATCTATGCTCGGAAAGGACAATTGCTTCGTTAGCATTTAAACCCCACTTATTTCTGGCAGGAAAATATGTCGAACAATTGGCATTGCATGCTGTGAATATTTGATGCCTTTAACTTTCGCTTGTATAGTAAAATCATTTTTTATGTAACAGCATTTGCTGATTTTTGCAAATGTAATTTTGCACAAAATTTACATATGTATGTAGCTGGCAAATTGAGCACCAGAGTTATACCACCTGCTGACAAATCATTCATTAGTGTCGCGAATAGATGAGATTGTGTCCGGATTTCTGAATCCATTTCAACGTGAGATTTAGTGTTCATGCGAGCTTAACAATGGTACTTCGTTAATGCAGCAACCAACAAAAAGCAATCAAAATTAAATGAATATACATACATATTTATTCATCAAATTCCATTTAAATTTATAAAACAGATGTATGTAAATATGAGTTTTTGACATTCATTCATTATCATTTTATTGTATTAGATATACATTTATTTTTGTGCAAGCCCTGTGACTGGGGAAAAATTCATTAAATACTTTGACAAAAAATATTTGGGCAATTTAAAAATTTGACACCGCAGCAAAGCTAAACTTACTAATTATCTAATACAACCAAACTCTTTTACATTGCACGATATGAACAATAATATTGCAGCTTTGTTGTCATATGAATAAATGAATAAGTAAAATACTCACAGTTGCAACATATTCCTAAACCAGAAAGTGCAGTGGGGTTTCTGCCCCAATGCCGTGTCGTGCATTTATTATTTTGAGTACTGGTAATAGGTTTTCTATTTACAAATGTAATTTGCATTTAATTTCATTTTATGCAAAATTCCAATAATAACAAATATTGTAATAAACACACAAATGCAAATTGGTCATTTCATTAAAAAGTAATAAAAACGAATTTAATAAACAAATGATGCAAAAAACAATTACAAATTTGACAATATAAAGTACTCGACTTTCAAATACCTATTTTATACAAATCATAATGAAGATCACATTTTGAAAATTAAACATATACATATATGTAAAAGTAAAAGCCAATTTAAAAGCTGCACTATCGTTATTAAGATGAATATATATGATTCAGATAGATTCATTAACTTTAATGGTCCTCTTTTTAAATACCGATAGCGGTAGCATAACAAGAAAATGTAATGGATGTGGAATCACGTAGGCTCGACTCGGCATTCGACGCAAACTCTATGATAGAATACCTAATTGTAGCACAAACGCCCCCAAAAACATACACAACAGAACAAAAGCTCATTACGCATACGCCGTGTTGTGTGACGGCGAAGCAAACATAGTACTACCAACGACAATAGACAATAGCAGTGGTGGCAGTAGTGAGCTACATTATTAACGTTTAAACCGCATTTGAACGCTTGAATTAAGTATTCCACAAAAGTAACAGGAGCTGCAGTTCATCGAGGCACATTCCAAGGACTCTCACCAAAGAGTCAGACCACGTTCAACTCGGACACATTTTTGCACACCATGCACGTCATGGCCTGGCAATGTTTGTTACACGAGCCGATGGAAAATGTAACTAGCTTTTCGATTGAGATTTAACATTGCTGTTGTTTCAGTCTATGTTCAGAGGAGGACCACAGAAATGAATCTAGAAACATTTAGTCAGTTCAAGTTTCAAGGCGCATCGCAGTCATTGAATTGTAAAGATTTTTAAATTAAATTGCGAATATTATTTCATTTGCGCCCGTTTCCGGTCTCTATAAGTAAAACGTACATCGCGACTCGGCAACAAAAGCTAAGATACACAGAAGTCTCCTTCTACTTACTATACACAATAGATTCCGGTCTCAAGGCCAATAAGGACAGTTAGATAACAGTTACAGTCGACTGTGTTCGACTATGAGATACCCAAACAACCAATTCAACCAGTATGTTGTTGTTGTATTAAACGTTAAACAAGTCGCCAAAATCGGTACTTGTAAAAATTAATCTAGTCATATATGCATTTAAATGCCACTGTTAATTAAATAACTATCAAGTATAATTTACAATTAACCATACCAGTTTAAAAGCAATTGCTAAAAAAATATGACTTTCATTGCTTAAAATTGTCTTTCTGAAACTCTGAAAATTATTTTGATTTTAGATACCCTAAATAAATTACTTACTTTTTACCTATTTATTTTCTTTTCAATATTATTATTTTCTCTTCATTGATATATGAAAAATGTTAAAGTTTGCCTGAGCTATTTTCATGCATTGTTGTTTGGTTTGCTTTTGCTTTTACTCTATTTTCACAATTTTATTTACGCATTTTATTCAATTATAGTATATCAAGCCAAAGGCAATTGTGGTTCAAGAACAAATTGTGTAATAGAGCAAAGTCAAATTGAATTTACTAAGAATGTGAAAAGCTAAATGTTGTTCGGTAGAGAATGATAAAGAAAGTTTATTGAAAAACGCAATCATCTCAAATTAAAACTGATTTGAACTAACTATTAAAAGCAATAATAGAATACTTGCTTAAAAGTAATTGTTTTACAATATTCAGTGTAGCTCCAAATCCAATACAACTATATTTTATTTATGTGTTTCTGTGAAATATGTCTTACTTATTGTGATATCATATTTTCTTTTAAAACATTTGAAAATAGTACCATGTGTAAATAATAATAATATAGCGGCCTTTGATTAAATCATTAAAAGGTAAAAACACAACACTTCTTCAAAGAGTTCGAATTACAAAAAAAAAGAAACTCATCAATTTTAAATAGAGAAATGTAGGTTGTGAAAAAGCAAAACAAAAATTTAATTTTTTTACTACACTACAAAAAAGCCGTGTACCAAACAAAAGTAAAAATATTGCGAAATTGTGGAAAAGAATAACTAAAAGTCGAAAGGCAGATTATTATCATACAAAAATTTGGCTTCATTTTGTACAGCAAACAAATACAAAAAGATAAAACGACATTCAACTGTAAGTTCTTATATAAAATTGTTGATTGTGACTGAGGACTTAATATTAGACCTCAAAAAAGAATAATCAACCGCTAGGCAAACTATTTTCTAAAATCAAACGAAAACTAGGAGCCACAGTTTGTAGACATCGTGCCAATCAACGTGCAATTAAAGTTAATGTTAAATCAAAATCGGGATATCCTGAATTAAAGTTCGTAGCGGTCGAAACTGCGGGTCACATAGTGCTAGTAATTAATTAAATATGCACAACAATAACAACAAAATTGTTACTATAACAGCCGAAAACCCTAACAAATATTTTTCTAACGTTTTAAAAAGAGTGCCAGCAACTTAGTTAATTAACTATGCACTACAACAACAAAAATAACAAAAACACAATTGTTATTATAACAGCCGAAAAGCCCAGCAAATATTTTTCTAAAGTTTTAAAAATAGTGCCAACAACTTGGTTTATTTGCTAAACAGGTAATAAAATTTCGATTTTTTAAGGTTCTTGAGCCTTGCACGAAAGGTAAGATACAAAACGTACGTGCAAATACTAAAGACCCCTAAAAATATTTTGTGGCTGCGTTATACTTTCTGAGCCTTGCATATCAGAAACGGGGATGGATAGGGGGCGTAGTTGTCGGCGGATGTGTGCACCATGACTTCACATATTGCCCAGGGCACCACTAAAATATTATTTCATGAAATTTGCTTAAGGATGCAGCAGCCAAAAGTTTGTTTATCCTTGAAAGTTTATTTTGCCCCGGAAATAAACCAAATTGCGCTAGTCTAACGTTGAGAGTGGTGCACAGGGACGGCATGTGTTGCATGTGGATGCAGAGGCAGGCAGAGGGAAATATGTTAGTGCCTGTTGGTGTTTATTGATATAAGTGCAACTGCTGCAAAGGCAACTAAAATGCATCATAATTCGTTGTGGTTGCGTTTAACGGATTTATGAACTTTAATGCAAATTCCCTTAAATATGGGCATCACATTATCGATGTTAAATAGCTTTAGTTGCTAAAATAAATATAAAATGCTGTAATTAAGCTGCATATTTGCTTAACAATTATATGTTACTCGTAGATGTAGCTACAGCTATACTGTAACACACCAGCAACAGCAACAGCAACAACAACAACAACAGCATGGCCAAAAACAAGAGTAAATTGTCGGCCAGGAAGACAGCGATGGCAGCCATGATGATGATGGCCATTACAAAAACATTTAATTGTTGTTTTTGCCAAATGAATGGCAAACGGCCCGCAGCGACAACAGCACACAACACAAATTGCGGTGTGCTCATTACGACAATGGGGCCGGACTCGGCCGAGTCAGTTGCCCAGTCGGCCCATTAGAAGCCACTGGAAACCATAGCGTCGTGCATTTGCCTTCTTTCATGCTCGCCTGCACATCTTTGTTGCAACAACACAACTGCAGCTCACCTCCCTCCCCCGATGTGACAAAGCAGCCTTGTCAGTTAGTCAAGCAACCGACCTGCGGCTATGTGGCCCCAACGAGCAAACTGGAGCACTTCACTGCGTGTGCCGACTCTATATTTTTTCCACTAATTAAAATAAACCAAGTGGCAACGCTGAAACATGCTCCTCCTCCCGCACGTAGCGCCCAGTTTGCCTGCGTAGGCATCATCATCGTCAGCAGCTAGACAGGAAAGTCAGCCGTAAGCTGTATGTGAAAATGGCACAAGGTTGCCTGCAAGCCGCCTTCGGCAACCAAATTAAAATTGAGCAGCGGTTACGGAGCAACGTTACGACCACAGACGGACTAAGGGTACACTGAGTCATAACTAACAAATTCCCTTAGTTTTCCCTTAGTTGACCCACGGCCATTTGAGAAAGGGTTGTATTAGCTTTGGCATTGGACTGGCATTGTGAATAGCACAATATCATCCCAAATATGTAACTACTTATAACTGCGCTAGGAACACAAACAAAAGTCTAAAAGTCTAATTAAAGCATCTTTCGGAGAGAATTGATTGAAATGCGCCACAATTTTAGTTGAGCACTTGGGATACACAACAGTGCACTTTTATTCAATTTGGCATCCAAAAAAACATTTTGCATAATCGTTTTAATAACAACTTTGTAATTGCTTATTCATGTACATCCAGTGAGAGAGCGAGATCGAAAACTCAGAGGCGAGGCAGCAGCAGCCCAGCCCTTCAGCACGACAACGACCCATATACTCAGACTCAGACTCTCTCCACAAAGCCCACAGTTATGGAACAAACTTTTGCTTTTTAAATGTTCCTTTATTAGTTACTGTAATTGTTTTCTTGTTGTTGTAAACGTTGTTGTTGTCGTTGTTTTGGAGGGACTCACTGAGGGGTTAGCTTAGCCCAGGAAATGTCCTGCCAGTGGCCAAGGCGCCTTTAGCCACAACGGCTTTTTGTTCATCATCAAAGAAATCGAGACTTCAGCCTTGAGTCTTGAACCAGGCGCTGAAAGTTTCGCGAAATGCAACAATAGCAGCAGCCAGCAAGCAACAATAACACCAACAACATAATAATAACGACAACAACCGACAACAAAGTTGTAAAAGAAACGAAGCAGAAATTTCATAGTGTTTTCTTGTAAACACACCGGAAATGCTTCATTTTGCGTTGCCCACTGCGGAAATGTCTGCCGCCAGCAATAGGAACAAAACAACATACAAATGCATATAAATATATATGAAGTATATAACATACATACATATACTTTAGATATTTACATACATACATACTATACAAATGTATATGCAGCAGAAAATTCCAGAAACTGCAACTGTAATTTGCGCCTTTGTTTTGCTGCCTGGCCACAAGTTTTCAACGTAAAACTTTTGCCCAAAACCAAACAAAACTAACCAGTGAGCAATAACAACAAGTATAGAAAAAGGCAAGTCCGTGTTTTATACATAGAACAGATACAACTCTACTTATTTATTTGCATATATATTTAAACAAGAAAATCTTGAATCAAAACTAAATTAAAGGAATGCTTTTGGCGACAAAATATTTGGTCGAAGAACTTAACTAAAACTTGAGCGACACATGGGGCGTATGGTAGTGTGCGTAGAAAGGGTACGAAAATAGCAAAGGCTTAGCATCTCAAATGTTTTGTTTGCTGCTCAAAATTCTTGTGCATGTGTGCTTTGAAAATTTTCGCAATCAACATTAGCATGTTTGTCGAAGCAAGAAATGCAATTTGTTACCACACAGACAGTTGGGCAAGAGTTCACCACAAGTTCAATTCGTCAGGAGAAACTTTATTAATTTAAAGTAAACGCTTGCAAATTTTCGTTGCCAAGAAGCCGCGGGCGTACACATCGCATTTGTAACATACACTGCAAATTCTCAGCAACAAATCGAAATCGGTTTAGCAATAAATCGAGCGCATGTTTATATATGTACATATGTATGTATTAGAACCAAAACTTTTCGAATAGCTCACGTGTCGTATACGCAACCGAGCAACAGTGAATACGAGCATAGCGCTCTTAATTGCCGCTGACAAGAAACCGGGTGGCAAAACTATGGACCAATAGCAAAGAACAGCCAGTATAATTCTGCTATATATATTTGTACATACATACATATGTACATATCGATGAATTGGCACTTGGGATCAGGTGATGAGCGTTTGCCATGCCACTGACATGTGTAAGTAAGGTGATGAGCAAGCGGATGGGAATAGCGGCAACGTTATTGCATTGACAACTCGCCACATTTCGCCAATGGCACTAGAAAGAACATCAGAAGCAACAACAACAACAACAACAACAATAACAGCCGCAAAAAAACAACAACAACGATAGCAATGGCAACAATAACATCAGCAGCAGCTCATTAGATTAATGACGCTGGTAATGGATTAGCGGGAACCACAGCTGGCAGTCGACTTTGTCATTGGCGCCACGGCGTCTACGCCGCCAACTAAACAGCAGTTCGTAATTAGTGACATAGGTCGAGACTATGGACAATGGTCGAGGCACAGAAACACATGCGCCATTGACAGTCGACACCCGGCAGCCGACAGCCGACAGCCGAGAGCGGACAACAGACAGCGGACAGCGGGCAGCGGTCGGCTAGCAGTGAAGCTTTAGAGGAGCTAAGGGTGCAATAAAGCTGTCAGCAGCACTCAAAGCAATAATTACAACTACAAAGTTATATATATTAACTTTAAACGTTAATTAAGTACTTAAAGTGGTGTATGTACCTTTAATAACAGTAAGTAAGAAGTCAAGTCTGAAATTGATTACCCGCTGATCAGCTTAATGGTAAAGGTCCATGCACACACAAGTACTATAACCAATAATAACTTTGCAAGAATGCCGCCTGCATTTCAATTAGGTCGCGGCAGCCGGAGAAACCTTAACAGTTTAATATTAATATACTCATGTACAAGCGCGTACTTGGCCAGGCAATGTGTTTGCAAGTGATGCTCTGGTTGAAATTGTTGAGGCTCCCTCATTTAAATAAAGAAGAGAAACCAGGCGTAAGCAAACAAGTCAGATATGCTCGACTTTCAAATACTCTCTCCCACATACTCATGCATCCAGTAATACATACTTATAAGACCAATCAAATGTAATCCTATTCATAATATCACATATATATGTATGTATTTTTTTTATGACCTGCTGCCACCTCAAGAGAATCAGTTATTAGAGCAATTTGCCCCTTAATCACATTGCCGACAATCTCTACTAATTATCAGCCACCTCAATCAACACATGAATTGCCCGTAGCAGAGAATCGGCCACTAACCGTTACATGGATTTAGTCTTGGCGGCAAATTGAAACGTTTTCCACTTTCATAGACCGCAATGCAAGTTAGTTTCATTCGTCAACTACACATTTGCCAGTTAGAAACGTCACACTGTCAGCCTCCTTACATACGAGTTAGCCTGCAACGCGTGCCATAACTTTACTACCCATGACGATGACGGTGTGTGGGTCTTGCCCTGCCCTGGCCTGCCCTAGCATGGCCTGGCGACAGTATTGCAGCGCATTAACCCAATTATAACGCAGAACACGTAGCAGACCATTTATCGTTTCGCCTGCTTCTGTTTTTAAACCGGCGCTAGGTTTTTGCAGCCTCTACAGTCATATTTTAATGCCAAGTGCTGTAAACGGCCACAGTGGACAGTGCTGAATTTTAAATGTCAATCGGCCGGACTGCACGCTTCTTATCAGCTTATCTACGGTCGCTAGCCAAGCATAAGTAAACACATGCCACTACAAAAAGCACAGCGGACAGTTCGTCACAAAGGCTATTTTATGAAATTATTTGTATTTGCATTTAACCTTGCAGATTAATGTAAATCTATTTAATGATGAGGATGATGAGGATATAAGAAACGAAATGTAGAAGTCTAGCATTTCTTCGAATCTCCCACTAAATTTAGTTATTATAAATATGTTTCGTATTGTTACTATTCTCTTCTAGCACACTGCTAATGCCAATGACAAATTATGAATTAGAACTCTAACATAATTAATATTGCTGCTTCTCTATTAAGCAAATCGATAATGCTCTGTCTATTACCCATAAATCAATTGCGGAATGACTAGGTTGAGACTCGAAGTAAACGAAATATTTTGCTAATGAACATTTATGACACTTCTGATAACCATAATTTTAAGTTAATTTTTTAAATTGTTTATCAATTCGCACCAACTTTGGAAGAAGTAAATTCAAAACATATTTACACTAACTAAATGTGTTTGCAAATTCGGATCTTAGTAATAGTATCAGCAACGCCAACGCTTTATGCCCATTTACTAATTTACATATTTGGTACTTGATCAGTTGAGTCACACTTGGAGGTTACTGAACTTTGAAACTTCTCAATATGTCGTCAAAATCTACTATATATCTTCTTTAGTTTTGTTTGGCATCTAGGTTTATGGCTTCCAAATCAATTTTTATTACTTCGCAGTTTACCTAAAGATATTTGCAGATAAAGCAGAAAGAGATTATACAAACAATCTGTTAAAAATTCAACAGTTAAGCAATCTTGTATAGTTTATCTAGCCTTAATTCCACATGCCAAACATCACAAACATAAATTCGAACACATTTCTGTGTATTTAGTATCGCAACAAGACTTAAGATATATGTTACAAAGTAAACTAAAAATGTATCACACGTTTGAGAAATAAGCATAACGAAACGAAAATGGCATATAATGCTGGTGTTATTACCCGTGTCATTTGCAAACACAATAATAAAAAAAACATTCATTCAAAATTCTCACAAATAAATTTCATGAGACTCAACGCCCTTAAGAATTCTCACATGTCGCTCGCAAAAACGAAGGAAGCGAAGAAACCAAATACAGAACTACTTAAATATAAATGAAATCACGTTTCATGCGCCTCCGCTAACGATCAGGACTTTCTCTTTCCAAAAAAGTGTAAATAACAATTTTATTGTATGTAT
Organism: Drosophila sulfurigaster albostrigata; assembly: GCF_023558435.1. NCBI lineage: Eukaryota > Metazoa > Arthropoda > Insecta > Diptera > Drosophilidae > Drosophila > Drosophila sulfurigaster. Next base: position 37,416,536 of record NC_084882.1, on the reverse strand, counting down.
TTATAACATTTATATAAAGTTTTCAATGAGCGACAAGCATCCATACAGACAAACAGAATCACCGGCAGACAGGTGTGACACTTTTTTTTTGTTTTGTTTTTTCAGTTTCGGTTTCTGTTTCTGTTTCTGTGCTTGATTCTGATTCTGGTTTCGTAGCGCATGTTACTGGCCCACTTTCGGGCTTGATGTGGCATCAGAATGCAGCGGGCGACTGCAAAGATTGCTGACAACTCTCACCCATGAGGGACAAGGGGAGCATGGTATGGTACATCAAACATTGTCCACTAACAGAGCAAAAGCAACTGTGTAAATATTTGTATGTGCACATAAAACAATGGACACAGGCTGTAGCCCATCCAAGTACCCAAGCAGACAATACTACGGACAACGGACAACCAGACTGCCAGCAGTCCAGCTTAAACGGAACAAAAGAATCGCTATCACAACTCGTAGGCAATAAAATTGTCAACGTATGTGAAATTTAAAATAAAATGATGAATTTATATGAACGGTCGACACACGTCAAACGTGCGAGAATTTCTAAAGCAACTCAACTGGTTTGGTATCGGCCTTTGTCAAAAACAATGCTTGCATCATTTGAGCTGATATTTCTCTGGGCTCTTCATTCTTCGCTCAAGTGTTAACTGCAAAATTATGCAAAGAAAGCACAGTTATCATACAATCACAAGCATTTATCTTAGCCAACACAAATCGGGATGCGGAAGAGCTACGCAATGCAAACAAACAAATTCAATGAACCAATATCCCCAAAGTTGTGGAACATCATTGGCTTAGTCCCATATAAGTATGGAGCAGAGCGTTATTGGGTCAAATAAAATGGCATAGTGGGGTTTGACTTAATATTAATGACATAAGACGACTAAATGTAAATGCTGACTAAATATATCGCTGCCCTCATCACAACTAAAGTTCTTCGACTGTTTTAAGTTTCTCTGCAAATCGGATTGCCTTCAGTCTCAGCGTCAGTCTCAGCGTCAGCGTCAGCTTCATACTCTGCATCTGTCTCCGACTGGCGATGCGAAGGATTACACAACTTTGGGATTGTCAATATGACTTAAGCTGCTGCTTCTGCCGTCGCTAACGAGCTGCTTGCGTAGCCACTGCGCCAAGAATAACAAAGAACGACAACTGTTACGATTGCTACGACTGCTGCTGTTACTCCAACAGCAACTGTTGCTAGTTGGAAGTAACAATGCCTTCGTTGTTGCAAGTGTACGCGAGGCAAATTGATTTCAATTGCGCACTGGGTGACTCTGGCAGCAATTAGATTTTGCGGCGCTGGTCGAGATTTAATTATGCGTACACATTTCAATTAGATAGCTGCCATTTAATTGCCTTGCAATGAGAGAAGAAACGTCATGAAGTTTAACTCAATTATAAAATGAATTTTTTGGCCTGAGAAAGCTCCATAAATAAACTTATGGCTCTTAATATTAAGCATACGGCGTGTGTGAAGAACCAATTTAAAAGAAAAGACAAGCTACAGCCCAATTGCTTAACACGAGTACTGCTGTCATTTGCATGCCAACGACAACGACAACAACAATGACAACAACCACCTATCTAGCCAGCTACAACAACCACAACTAAGTTGACGACGTCAACGTCGACGCTTCCAAGATTTATTAGCGCATTTGACTTGATTTAGCTTGTTTATGTTTTGCAGAGAAAAACTTATGGTTGAGCATTATGGCCACAAAATGGACAACGGTGCTGGACACCAGCATGCAGGTGAGCATTGCTATGAGCGTGTATGCATGTTCTTGGCTGTATGTGTGTGTATGTATGAGTTTTGGTTAGGTGTTGCTTCAGGTTAGCGCAAAAACAGTGCTCATCCCTGGCTCTAGATGCCTGCTGATGTGCATCATAAATTATTTTGATGATCGTTTTAGTTGATGCTGCTGTTGAAAAATCTGATTGGACGCAGTTGATAGCCCTAATGGGGGGCGTGAACCAGGGCTGCAGGTGTTAAATGTCTTGAGCAAAGTGCTCCACATAAATCCAGTGCAGATGTGTGTGCGATAGATGTGACTTTAAACTGACAATAGCTCATTTAAATGGTCAACATTTGTTTGTGTGTCTCTCTCTATCTCTCTCTCTGTCTCTCTCTTGAAATGTGTGTGGGACTGTGAGTTATGTGCATTCTCCTACTTTGATTTGATTTAAATTAATGAGCTTCCTGCTAAAGGTTACCCACTTTAACGAGCGTAATACTCAATGCTGGCTTGCCCCTATCCATATCCATATCCAAAACCGTACGAAATTTTCGTCTATTGCAGACATAACAAACTAATTCCTGCCGCCTGTGTGGCACAATCCATTAAAGTCACTTTATGTTACAGTTGCTGCATGTTTTTATGGTAGCTTTTGCTGCTAATGTTTGTGTCGTGTAAATTATTCTGTTCAGACAAAAAACTCGACCAAATGCAGCGTCATTCATCACAACAACAACAAAAACATCAAAAGAAAACAAAACAACTTTTAAGCGGAGAAGAGAGCAACCGTAACTGGGACTCATTTTTGCACTTAAACAACGAGCAACGAACCCAGACAAAAAGACACTAATACTCGCACACATACACATACACATACACATACACACACCCGTTCCTGTATTTACTCTGCACATGCCAGCCAGCCCTTTTGTTGTCTTTTTCTCCGTCTTTTTTTGGCGCAACACCCTGACAAATACTTTACTTATACTCGTGCACCCCAGCAAAACTGTTAAAAAATTAAAATTCTGCTTAACAACTTTGCCGCTTGATAAATTAGTGCGACTGCATAAATACGTACGAGTTTGTTCATACAGCAAGAAGCAAGAAGGCGCCCATATCTCTGTTACACTCTTACAAAACAGTCCTCGTAATGCTCATTTGTTTATTAGCCTTTGTGCGGGTCGGCAGCGGTTGGTTTCAGGATCATCGCGACATATTCATTGCCGTAATGGGTTCCAAATTAAATTTCAATAACAACCAAAATGAATAAATGTAAATTTCACGAAGCGATAAACTTTATTCTATATGATCGTTTTATTTGAACACTTGTGTTTTCTGTCATTCAAAAACAATCCAAGATAAAGCACGTGAAGATGAACTTGCCCCAAAAGCAAGAGTTTATTTAGGAATAAACGTAATTTACTTTTTTGGTATCATTGACCCAATAATTTTTTAGAGCACAGTCCACAACATATGAATCACAGATTAAGTATTCATATATTATCGTGTTGACAAGCTCTTCATTGCGATAAGCTTAAAAGTAAAGTATTTCAATTTGTATTTTTTCAACAATTTTATAGTAACATCGGGATGGGGCGCGTTCCCCTGAAAGTATTTTATGATGAACCATCTCTTTCTAAATTAAATAAGATCAATAGTCGCTATCATAACACTTTTGTATATATTTATAATCTAAAAAAATAATAACATAACATACGAAACCATACAAATATGTTAATAATAGTGTTTTAAATAAATGAGTAATATTCAAAATAAAAACACCATAACGAGAGGACGTTTCTGCGAATGCGTGTCGATGATGATGCCAGCGAGATAAAACGAAATAAATATTACAAATATTTGAAATGAACGACCACACATTAGCGAGCACGTGACGAGTGAGTTTATAGACGTATGAAGGGGGAATGAGAATATGAGTTTGGAGGGTGTTCCTGAGTACAACCACAATCTGCAACCGCACGCATTTGCTTTAATTAATAAGCCAGCCCCTAAACTAAACTTTGGATGGTTTCCGTGTCCACACGAAATGTGTCATAATTTCTATTTATGGTCAGGCATTGTGGGCACGTCGCATTTATTATGATTTAATTTAATAAATTACAGCAGCTCCTCAGTGAGCATTTGAAAAAATTGCTACGACAAGCTCAACACGCAAGATAGCAATGTTGGTAAGCATTTTTTAAAATGGAAAGCTAATTAAGTAATAATTTGCCTAATGCAAAAATTACCCAGTTCACGAAATTTTTCCTAACACAATAAAAAAGAGTTGCGTGCCACATATTAGCATACATACATACTATATATGGAATGCGCACTCGAATATACTGGTATATGAAAACAAGAATATTGTTCATTGCTTTACACAAATGGCATACTTCACTTGGAGTAATGGTAAAAGCCTTAGACAATTACTTCTCCTCTGGCAAAACAAAATAAAAGGATTATTATTGAATTCAGAATGCTATGAAAACTTCTTAATAACTAAAAGAGAATTTTTTGTAGTATTTAATAAATCTCACTGAACGTAAACATAACTTTATTCAAAGAAGTAATAGAAATTTGATATCTCTGCGTAAGTACCATTAAAAAGGTCATCAAATGGCTCATATATCCAGATAAAGTCTGAATCTGTTAAGGGCTAACTGCTAAATTGCATAAATAACTATAGTAATACTTGGTCTCAGATATATTAAGATATCTGATTACACAAACAACAACATAAGATGCAGACTCGCGAATTTTATTACAAAAATTAAGAAAGAACAACACCTCCTATGCAGCTGCAACATTCGATTCGTATTCAAGGTTTAAGCTGATACAGAAATAAAGATAAGGCACATAAAAAGTAACATTAAGCTATTTAAAGTGCCGTCAGAAAAGGGTCGTAAAATACATATAATAAAATCAAAAATGCCAGCAAATTCAAACATAATGATTTCATCTAATTATAGCAGAGATGCAACTCTTGGCTAATTCAGTTAGCCTTTAGTGCGGAAATGCCGCAAACACTTCTCAGCAGTCGCAACCGTCAACACTTCTTGACAGTCCACTCCAGACACAAAGGCCAGCAATCCAATGCCCAAGTATGACAGTCTATGACTACTGCTGAACTTCCTTTAACTTCAAGCAAGTTGTCTAAATTTAGATACAACTGTTGCTCCTACTGTGCCTTTTATAGTCTTTGATCTTGAAGCAAATGTTGTCTGTTGGCTTCTCGACTGGCTTCTTGGCTGTCCGCTTGTCTTCTTGTCTGCCTGTTTCCCTGCCTGCTGCCTGCTGCCTGTGTATCCGACTGACCATCAACAACCTAGTCAACGTTAATTGTCCTTTGGCATTCCTTCTCGTCATCATCGTCGCGGCTGAGTCGTCACAAGCTTCTGCAGCTAATGCGCTTGGGAGATCTGTAACTTAGCTTGAAACCGACAACAAACAAGCACAACAACAAATATAATTGGTGTTTTAACGTATTTTGTGTCTATATTTAGATCTTAACATGAGCAAACGCATTGATTATGTTACTCAAATTACAGTAATTTGCTTTAAGAAGACATTGGGTGTGCCAGAGCTAATTAATGCATAGGTAAACCAATAAGTCGTTCCTATTTCAAAAATCTAACTTAAATGCCAGCTCCTTCATAATTTACAGGTGAACGCAACCCATTAATGTCTGTATTCATATATTTTTAAATTATTTATGTTTTTAATAGGTCAACGAAAAGTAAAAGCAAGCGAAACAACATCTGCGGAAGAAGCAGTGCTTTAAATGCAAATTTTATTGTGTATAAATTAATAAAGAAGACAAGTAGTGCCCAGTATGAAATGAACAAATCACCTGGTTACTCAATTTACATAAATGCCTAATAAGTTTTTATGCATATTAATTAAGTCATAAAAAAGGAGCATTAAAAGGAGCCACAAACAAAACTTCTTTAGTGTGCTTCAACTGAAACAATTTCCCGATTTATGTTTTCCATTTATGGTTTAGCTGAAATAAACGAGCGCAAATTATAGCGCAATCTATATAATACATATTTATACTTGTAAAACACACACACACACGCTCACAGGCACACAGGCAAGTTGTTACTTCTAATCTTAACAATGGAAACTTTAAATACTTTTTGCGGCATAGTTGAACTCAAAAAAGCTATCTGGCTATCCAACGTGTCGCTTCTAGGAAACTTCCACCGGCCGAAAAGTTCAAATAGATAAACATCAGACATCCACGAGTCTGCTAGATCGTGTGTTTTTGGCTTACCAACTCTGATTTATAAGAGCGCAAATTAGAAAACTCTGAAGTATGTAGAAAATATGTATTGAAGAATTTAAGTGTCTAAAAACTGTTGCTCTCAGCCACTTGAAATATTTTGTCGGCTAGAATTTTGAAATCCGCTTATATCCCAATACACAGCAATCAAATCAGTTTAGTCTTAATTACAAATTTGATTGTTTTGGCAAACTGGTTTTTACAGTTGATGCTGCTCAAGTTCAAGACCCAAAGCACAACAACTTGAAACGAATAATCATGAATTGAATTCAAGTTGAAATCGAAACGCAAATTTGCTACCGCGTTGTATTCAATTGATCGAGGCTTTCATGTGTTGGCGTTGCGATGCCGGCAAATTGTCGGTCAGTGGCACAAATTTTAGGCAGGGTGTGCTTCAAAACAAAAAAAAAAAAAACACAATAAAAATAAATAAAAAGAACATGAGGAAATTACAACACCAAAGAAATTGTGACACGTCTGCGACAAGTTTATAAAAATTCAACGATCGTCTCAGCTGGAGCGAGTTTTTGCACTGGATTTAGTTTTAATGGTCTGAGTTTAACATATTGTCTATATGTATGCATAACCAGAGATGGGTACAACAGTCTACGACGTTTTGCTTTGATTGTTGAAATTTGCTTGTTTTGTTTTTTTTTTTTTTTTTTGTATTTGTTTTGTTTTGCTTTGCTTTGCTTACTTTGCGGTTGTTTTGGTAATTTCTCAAAAATAATTAATTTCGGGAGAACTTTCTATTAGCTGCCGTCATCATTGTCATCGTCCTCATCAGCATGCTTTTATAGAGCCCAGCAGAGAAAGTTCTGAGAGTCAACCGCTACCACCAATATTTGTGACCAACTCGGTTCCGGCCAATTTTCAGTGTGAGTGTGTAGTCCCCTCAAAATGTGTTTCAAGGCCTCGAAGCAACGCTTACTTTATGCAGAATTTGACGTTCAAGTGTTTTTCTTTATTTCTTTTTTGCTTGTTAAGTGTTTTGGGGTTTTTTGAGTTGCTTATCTTCGAAGCCTCCAAGTGAACTCATCCAACTCAAACACAAAAATTTACTTAACTGTATCTAGAATAAATTTCGTAACTTTATTATCTGTGTGAAATGCATGTGCATGTGTGTTTTCAGGCATAATTTTTGAATCTTCGACTTGTTGGCAAGAAAAAAGAATTTAAGAAAGCTGAAATTCATGACTCATTGGAAGATTTTCAACTTGGGAGTTGAGAAGTGTTTCTTTCTTAGAAATTTATCGCACTTTGCAATTTAGTTTGTTTGTCTGCTCAGATTTATCCTTATTTATTAAGATTCGTTAATTATTGTGTTCGTTAACCTACATCGAAAACCACAAATTCTTTAGTATTCTGCGTGAACTTTTCCATTATTGTCAGCTTAATATTATCACCATTTCATTTTATAGCCTACTACAAATTGAAGTCTCACAAAATTTAATAACATGACAATATTCTTCAGACAATTATTCCACAAACAAAGTGACCCAGATAAGTAAAATAAATATTTTGAATCCTGAGGGCTCACTCACATTTAAAATAGCTTCAAAATCAAAATGAAAAATAATTTCAAATATTAAACTGAAAAGTTATTGCCGTTGCCCGATACTTGGCAATATTGAAAATGTGCCCATTATGTTAATTTAATGCGTGTGATTATTGAAAATCATAAGAACATTTTTATAGTCCGCACATTTTAAGGACGTTGACAAAATCGGTCTCTCAAAGGACGTGGTGCTCCCATATTATTGTTGTTTCTATTTCTGTTGTTGTTGTCGCATTATTATTGTTATTACCAATCAATTTGATCAGTTCCAAAGTGACAATAATTCGAAACAATTTATTATTTAAACATTTGTATAGCTGGCACACACGCACCCATACAAATATGCATAGACAAGCAAACACACACACACACACACGCATATCGACGTTCTGTCCTCACCATTTAGAAATGCAAATCACGTGCTCGCGTTAAGAGCCAACACAGCAGCATCAGCAACGACAGAGGTATAACATTGGCTATTGACGGCACCTGTGCTAGGTATTTAGGCCTGAGATTCAGATGCGAATATACAAAGATACCTTGATGCACAGATATATGTATGTATCTATGTATGGATATTTTCATGTCACCACCTACACCTACTTCATACACACCCACACACACACACACACACACACACACACACACACACACGCACACACACACATTGTGAGAGCGCAATATTGAGATTTTTGTCTATGGCATGAGCGTTTATGACTTGAAAGCCTTGAAAACAAAATCAAGAAAAAAAATCTCTGCGCCCTACACAGATAAAAGAGAATTTAAATTTTATATGCGCCCTAGGTTCGCCTGTTCGATGAAATGACGAGCAAAATAAATGCGCCTGTCAAAGCTTTCACCCCGCCGCCACAGTTGGAATTAATTTGGCACAGATTATTTTTATCTTTATGTTTATGAGAAAATCGTCAGGAGGATTTCAATTTGGCACACTGACACACTGACAACTGGCAACTCGCAACTGGCAACTCGCAACTGGCAACTGGCAACCGCTCAAGCAACAAACTCAAATCGCTGCACGTTCATCGTTGATATGGCAAATTGGCTTTCGGGTGGGCTTAGACGATTTGAAAAATTCCCCAAACGATCCTAGCAGTACAGAGGGCAAGGTCAACGAACTATTCCAAATTAAGAGACTTTAAATAAAGCAGTTAATGTTCATTTAATTAAAGACACGTGAATCACTTGTTGAGTTCTCTGCGAAAGACGACGCTGTATTATACAAACTCTGGTTACGCAAACAATAACAAAACAATAATTTTCCGCAATAAATCACGCAAACCGAGATCAAAACAAAAGCCAAAACGAAATGAGTAACTGCAGACTAAGCCGAAGCTGAAGCCAAAGCCAAATACAACAATCAGCTGAGGGCAACCCCAGCCGAATCGACAATCGCTGGTTGAGCTTCTACTGATGTTGCTGGTAGCCGACCAATCAACAAGCGCAAATACAGCGCCAAAAAGCCGAGTCCGCTGACCAGAAGAGTCAACTCACACTTCTTGCCCTCTTTTGGCCGAAATGGGCAGCCGGCAGAAACCAGAATCGGAGAGAGCAGCCTTGGCAAAAGCAGAAAACTCAAAACGCAAAGCGCAAAGACAAATGGCGACAGCGAAGTCAGCGTCTGTCTTGAGAATCTCCCTAAACAGCTGAACCAGGCTTACAATTTATGCCAGACGCTGCGCAGTTCACTTCGACGCCGACTTCGACGTCAACGACGACGTCGCGGCTTCGACGTTGGCGCTCGATCTGATGTGCTGACGCTTACACCGGCAGTGATGGAGGGCTTTTGCGTAAAGTGAATTAAAAGTTGCGAAAATCGCCAGCGTCTCAGTTCAGAGCCGACGACGCTCTCAGCCCTCGGTAGCCGCGCAGTCGCGGTCGCTGCCGGAGCCACCGTCGCTGCCGCTGCCGCTGGCGCTGCAAGAACATTATTACCAAAAGAAATTTACGCTGACTGATTTGGCGCTGCGAGCGGGGCACGAGGGTATATAAGAACCTGGCCCTGCTAACCATTCGGCAAACTCTCGTCTCGGTCACGCGTGCGCCGTTCAAGTGCAGCTCTGGATATATGGGAAGTTATCCTTCGGAACGAAAGAACTGTGTAATGCATTTCAACGCAATGTTTTGCAAGACATTTCAATCGAATTTGTAATATAAAAGAAAACTATATATATTGTACAACACTTAAATAAGTTCAAGTGAAAAATTGTTTTAAAACGTTCGGTGTAAAATTTGCAATAAAATTGTGCAATAACATACAAATATCTTGATAATTAACTTTAAACGGTGAGTGAAATTTGATAAATATTGTCATTTTACCAGATATACAATAATAGTGTACATACAGTCTTTGAAGATCGTTGTCCTCTTCTTAATTGAGTAGCTTTATTGATACGAATTCTAGACCGTGATTCATTTCCAACGTTCTTGGAACCGTTGTGCTTCATATCCACACGCTATTTCAATTTGACCTCATCCTACCTGAACCCCAGTGACATAAAACCAAAGCAAACAAATTTTCGGATCCACTTTAGGGTCCAGTTCTTCGACTAGTCAACAGCGTGCGTTCCGCAGAGCAACATTTATATCATTTTATGTCACCCTAAAGCCTTCATCAACGTGGACCCGCCATTAAAAAAGGTTCATGGGAAATACAAGGGATCGGGTGATGCGAAATCTGAAAGGACTGTAAGTCAATATAGTAAAAAGAGGAAACCTCAAAGTCAAACAGAGACTCGCAGCGGAGCAAAAGCATTAAACTACTGCTCTTTAATAGACTTTTATTGTTAAGCAGGCCAAGACACGCACAACTTAGAGTCAATTTGGTAACAGCAAAACAACGCACAAAAAAACTTGCACGCATTTGAAATTGAAGGTCCCTTTGCCTTTGCCATCTGCATCCCTTAGTCCATCATAGTGGAAACAACAATGTAATGTTTAATTGACACCATTGTTCGGGCAACACTTTTTGCTCCATTTAACAGCATGGCTTGCTGCTGCGCGTTGACAGGCAAAGAAGATAACGACCAGAGGGAGGCCATGTCTGCCCATGTCAGCGGCCAGTCCATCAGTCACTTAGCCCGGGCGACATTTTGCCTCGATTTTTAACAAGAGTCGGGAGTAGCCAACCAGCTAGTCAGGCAGCCATCGAGCCATCGAGCCATCGAGCCATCGAGGCAGTGAAACATTGAAACAGTCATCATCGGCAGTGACCAGTCACCAATTCCGAGCACGTCGTTCAAATTATTATTATGCGCAAATCGCAAAGGGATCTGCAGAACTCGATGTTATAGCTCCAAGTTTGGACTGCCACTCGACTAGACAATCAAGAAATTTAAATTTGATTCGTTGCGCAAACTGCCCAAGGAGCTACAGCAGCAACAATGCGCACTCAAGTGTCAAATGTAAGAAAATCTGGAAGGAGTAGGCATACACTTTCGTTCTACGAAGTCTTAATACTCTTAAATGTTTCCATCCTATTTCAAATGAAACTATCAAAATATTCTCAGAAGTTCATTAGACGCGCCGATAAGCAAAATACACATACCATCTCATTTCATTGTTCTTTTTATTTGCTATCGAATTAGAATGTTCTCTGCGCGAATAAAAACTGTACTTAAGCACTTCAATTCAATTGAAACCCAATTCTTGGGCTGCCAACATTAAAAACCTTTTTGCAGCCTCCATGCGACATCTTTCGCTCTTTCTATTCGACTTTTTATTCTCTCTCTGTTCACTACAATTTCAATCGCTGTTGCTTTCGTTGTTGGTGCTGTCTGTTCACATTGAAATTTCGCTTGGCATTCTGCTTTAGTTTTCTGTATTTTCATAAATTAAATTGTTTGTCACAGGACAGTATCGACATGAATGTTTCACTCTGCATCTCTTTTGCCGTTTCGCTTGACATTTGCTCCGATTTATGTACATACTGATCTGAATTGCAGCGTCTAAGCTGTAGAGCCTCAGGTGGCTAGGCACTTAGCACTGTCATCCATAAATCAATCATGGGCTTGGCATAACGCAACCTTGGTCAGTTATTGAAAGTGAAAAGTCTGACAACAACTCCTTTTATGTTCTCGTACTGGGAACTTAAGCTGCAAGGACTGTCTCAAGTGAACCGCGTTTAACATTCTTATTATTATTTAAACTTCAGTGCCTTGCGAATACAAAATACAAATGCGAGAAGCAATTCACCTGCTTAATAAAGTCATTCAGAACTAGCCAATCCGGATGGTAATCTGCAGCGATTTATAAACGAGAATTTCGCACGCATTGATTACCACACTTTCTTTACTTTCTTTTGGGTCTCACATTTGCATAGATAGACATCAAGCAGATAACCCAGAAATCCAAATCCAAATTATGTGAGAACAGTAATGGAGACAACAAGTCCCTAATTTATTAATTTAAATTCCATACATACGCGTACAACAGAAAGAGAGAAAATAATAACACCAACAACACCAAAAGCACATTTAATATTTTTATAATACTTGCACATGCCAAATAAGAACGAAAAAAAAAAGAGGGAGAGAAAAATGCCTTACAAAAAGTGAAATGAATTCTCAGCTTTGGTCATTACGAATTCTGATGGCTATCAGCTGCTCATTGTATTCCGGCCGTAACTACTCACTTGTCACTTGTCAGGTCCAAAAATTATGCTAATTTTATGTGTCAATTATCTGCCAATAAGCACAAGCACCAGCTCAGTTGTAGATAGCGAGGGAGCGCTATGTATAGCCTGAGCAATTGGCTATATTTTTGTGGGTTACTTGGCTCCTCAACCCAAGACCCAAGCCTCGACCGAGCTGAACACGAGCCCAACACGGATTCGGAACCCGGACTGGAGACCGGACCCTCCCTACTTGTGATGTGTAAACATGATTTGTGCCACTCAAGTCAACGGATTTTTTTTTTTTTGCATTTTGGGTCTATTGGATAAAATTTGCATATTTTGTACTTTATGCAAATTAATTGTCTTTCAAAAACAGGGACTGAATCGCACTGAACATAATAACAGGCTGTGAAGACATTTATGCTACGTACATGTGTTATACGAAAGCCAATTAAAAACTCACCCATTATATTTCAACTCACTGCTGCTGTTCGTATTGTTATGATTAAGCTCAACTTAAGCAGCAGCTCATCAATCAAACACAAAGAACCCAAATATTTGTGCCAAGTTACGCACATTCTGAAGATTTGTCAAGCTCCATTACAAAGAAGTGAAAGGTACTCTCTATAGTACTTGGATATTTCGCATTCCAGGTACTTGCTTGTGCCATTTGGACCTTAAAAGAAAAAAAATAAGTGTTGTTTTTTAGAATCAGTTGCGTTTATCTTCACAATGCAAATTGGAATATAAAGCTCTATTCAGTTTCAATTACACTTGGAAAAATGTAACGAAGCTTACGGAGACTAAACAAGCAGATAAACAAACAAATTGTAAGTTTTGCAATTGAATGTCATTGCTTTTGTCTTGGCAATACAAATAAAATTAGCAAAGCAATCGTAAGTACATAAGTATTGTTCAATTAAAGTTCAACTTGAACTCTGCATAATGTCGGCAGACAGCTGGCACGCGATTTCGAGAAATGAGGTAATCGATTAGGTGAACACGCACGTAACACAGCTACTTGTATTTCAATCTGTATTTGTATCTACCATATACATACCCGAATTTCTCGAGTTAGATAGCTAGCTCATATTGCGTTTGAGCACTTGCTAATGTGCTCGCTCATGGAGAAAGTCAAGATGTTGATGCCGACCACACCTTGGTCGTATGAGCTGAGGCTGAGACTGAGACTGAGGCTGAGGCTGGAGATAGAGCCTAAAGAGACTTCTGTACTGGGGTAATTTTTGTGTGGTTTCTCGACATTCATGTCTCATGAATCAGCATTTCTTTATTGTTGGGCGTATCGTTGTTCGCAGCTGCTTCACAGTTGTTCACTCGTAATGTGAGCAGAGCTCGAGCCACTTGTCGGTCACTGTCCAGCAGTCAACAATTTGTGGATCAAGAACTTCTGGCCAACTGGCATTTGATGCCAATTACCATAGGATTTACATAAAAGCTTCCATGTTAAATTTATTTAAAAGAAATAAAAGTATACATAACTGTGCAACATTCAGAAAACTACACACACATACATTACTCAAGCCTGACGATAGCCAAGGAAACGTCAGACGACAGCCAAAAGAAAAACCATCAACATGAACTTACATTCAAAGCAACAAAGCCAGTAGCAATCGGCAACAGGTGTAGGCCAAGATACAAGCCAAGAAACCAAAAGGTTGACCACTGGCCCGTCCCTTATCTAATAACAACGGCAACTTGACAGCGCATAAAAAGGCAACAGCAGAGAGTGTAAAACAGCCCCCAAACTGAGGACACTAAACATGGGCCCATGTATTCGAACAGGTCTTAAGTTGTTGCGAGACACAGATGACAATTTGGCTAACCTAACAGTCAGTCCACTTCGATCGTTCGACTTTTTTTCTTACCACTTCCGTCCCAATCTGAGCTCGGTCTTTCAGTGTAGGTATTGGCAAGTGTTCGCATGTATTTGTTACGTGTCAGGACCCCATCTTGTCATTGTGCAAATTTACACTTTTTCACAGTCCACTCAGTCGGTTGGGGAAATCTTCGAAATTGTGGCTTCAAATGCGCCACCGAAAAGACAACCAATTTTGTATTAAGCAATTTCCCATGGGAATCAATAGCAAATTAGTTGAATGAAAAGGTTCGCTTCCCAGTTGCCTGTTCATTGCCTGAAAGCTTCCTGATGGGGTCATTGCAAAATACGATTCCATGACTATGACTGAAAACTTATGAGCATGTCCAATACCAACTCTGGGAGCAAATTAAGTAATTATGCAGTTGACTTGCCGTTTTTGCAATTGCCCAGAGCTTCTCGGTACCGGCTTCTCGGCTCCCCATCCATTGTCAGCTATTTAAGCCGCTTTGCCATCAAAATCGGACTGCTGGGCACATGTATGTACACATACCAATTTCGGACATAGTCCAAAAATTGCAGTGCCATTCACTGAGCGAATATTGGCCATTGGTAGCGTGTTCCATTTTGCAGACACTGCAACGTTTGTCTTTAACAAAATTATAGCTACGCTTCTACATGGCAATTTCTAAACCCTGGCCATGGTTCTGCTTCAGGTCGTAGGATCCGGGCCAGAAACGAGAGGAAAATGGCTGAAATGTGCCAAAAACTCTCGATTCTCAATACTGAATGCCTATGCCTGCAACTGACGCGATATCTCGAGCTAGAGTTGGGAGTTTGTCTGGCAGTCAATAGTCAACTAACTGCATCAACTGGCTGCCAAGCACGACTGGTGACTCTTTGGCCCTGTCCAACTGTCTCTCTTCCTCCCATTGCATTGCCGCTCTCTCTCTCTCTCCGTCGCATGGATTCTCATTCTCCATAACCTCTACGGCATCATGCCGGTATCGATATAAGGCATTACCTGCTAAACTGTTTGGCAGCATCACAGGTAGCATGTCAAACAGTTTTGCAATTGTTTAGAAATTGTCTCTCGTGCAAATGCAATTTTCTTCAATTTCATTTGGGCGGACATTGCACATTGTAGCCACCGTTGGCCCAATGGCTGGTGAGGCTGACATTGTCTGCCAGCTGGCAGCAGGGCTTAAGCCTGAGCATCAGCCCAGAGCCAGAGCCAGAGCCAGAGCCTGAGCTTGAGCCAATTCCTCGATTGTACTCGCACTCATATATCTGAAGAGACTTTAATCTATTACAAACAACGAGTGGCAGATTTGTTTTCTGAAATGTAAGCATGACATTTAAGTTATTTTCTTTTTTGCATTCTGCTACTTTTCCACATTGCATGGCAACATTCAAGGGACACTGAAAGTCTTGCCAATTGACAAGTTCGGCGTACGGACGACCATAGCAAAGGGCGTTATTTATTTATGGAATCTCAAATAAATGGGGCAGGCAACTAGATAAGGTTCAACTGCATCGTCACTGTCTTTTTAGGCTCGAAGATATTGACATGAGTCGCCACATCGATGTCGGCATTGTGTGTGTTCATAGATTAGTTTGATTTGATTTTTGTAATTTCCGGAATTGTGGATATAAATAATAGTTAGTAAGTAGAATGAACATAATTCATAAGCTTGTATACAATACAGACTTGATTCGTTTTAAGACGAATGAAAAAATGACAATACGTTATACCTTATGATATAACTACTACTACAAATGGCTCAGACTATTATTTTTCATCAATTATAAAATATTTATGTTGATTCCGGCAAACAGTTTAAAATCATGATTAAGAATAATCTTGCCAATTTTCCGATTAAACTACAACGATTTTATTACTCAAAGCTTTTGGTCAGGCTAACAAATATATCAAAGCCAAAAGCCTCAAAGAGTGCCGAAAAAAACGTCAGCAAACAGCAGAAAAACGTTTTGATACGACCAGCAACAGTGAACAATGACCCAATGTTGACATTATAATACGCATATTCGAGTATGTAACTAGTGAATCAACAACCGGAACACCCGAAACGGCAACAACTGAAACAGCCGGAACAAGAGGCCGCAGATGCCGCAAATTTCAGTGCATGCAGAGACAGACAGAGAGGGAGAGAGAGAGACTGAGAGGGAGAGGGAGGGAGCCAGAGAAAAATGTAATAAAAAGAAATACAAATATATATGTGGATATATATATGTGCCGACGAACATTTATAAAAGTATGTGCATGGCCAAAAGGGAAGCATCATAAAAAGACAAGAAAAAATGAAATCATATAAAAGACATCAATGCGAAACTATGGGATTTAAAGGCGCTTTAAATTGGCCAAGAATATGCAAGGGCATGGCTCATAAAATTGCGGTTTCATATCAAAACCTTCATTCTAAGAGTACAAATATGGGGCAGAGTAACACAGAGAGAGAGAGGGAGAGATGGAGAAAGAGTGGCTGCAACAAGAAGAGATGGGCGGTTAAGTCCTTTGAGTGACTGGTCAAATGCTCGTACTTTTACAAAACAAGTATTTTATGTACGAGTAATTCAAAGTTAACGATGTGTAAATACTTAGGAGCTTAAAGTGCAAAACCAAAGCCACAGCAGCAACGACGACGACGACGACGATGGCGATGGCGGTGGCTATGGCGTCGGCTATTGCAAACTAAAACCGCAATTATGACAACAGGGTAAGAGCACTGATACTGCTGCTGGGCGAGACTTCGCTACACAGTATCCAACTCAGAATAAAATTACATAGTTATCTACAGTGCATAGGCCAAATGATGCCGAAAGCTATGATTTGTCCTCCTATAGCTGTTCCGGCAAATTGCATGCACAAATGAGACACATTATAGCTAAAGGAGCGCAGCCAGAGCCAGAGTTCGACCATCAGACCTGGACCGACTGGTCGACTGACCATCGACCACTGGCACACAGAAAAACCGACCACGACAATTACCCGGCAGTAATTTACTTGAATTAACACCCTGACTAGCTCAGCGCAGTCAGTGCTCGTCCAACTTTATAACTTCTTTTGCAGTCTGCCGTCAGCAGTCTGCAGTCTGCAGTCTGCATCCTGGACAATAACAAAAATGCCTGCATTTAATATTGGAACGACCACAAGAGCGGCCTTGGACTGCACTTGGCCGCGTTGTTCGGACCAACCTGGCCATAAGCATCGCTGGGCGTCAGCGGCATCAAGCTGCAAGACAATAAATTATCAAGTGACTCCGTAGCTAGGCAATTAGGACGCTTTTTATTATTTCTGCGTCGTGTAGTTGGTGATGTTGGCATACAAAAATAACAAGCCACACTGAATTGCAGCTGTGCAGGTTGCAAATTGAATTTAACACCGACGCTTCTGGCCGAAGGGCATCACAAATCTATAAGTTGATAAGAAGGCTGTGTACATAACTTACGAGTATGAGCAAAAGTTGTATTCATTTTAATACTGGCCATTTAACATATAATTATTTAGTCCCATTGTGCAGTGACTCGTTCAAAGCAATTCGCTAGTAATGCTGTAAAGTCTTTATCACTTACGTTGGCCAGAGATTTTAAAAGTTGTGCCCATATAAAGTAATACACAACATATGCACATACACATTTGCACTATGTTGGAGATATATGCTGATTTATATCTAATGGCTAGGCCTGAATTTTATGTAACCAACAAATTAAAAGCATTTGCAAAAGCGAAAGTCAAATAAATATAAAACTAAATTGCTCGAAATAAAACTTTTGCGCAACTTTAAGCCGCAACGGGGCAACGGGGGACCGGGGGGATGAGAGGCTAAAGCAAGAGAGGGAATCACATCAAGTGAGCAAAACAGATTTGTCACAAAACCGCAACAGCCAGTAAATCAGCATAAAAGGCGAGTGCAAGTCAAAACATTTCAGAAATTATGACCCGCCCAAAGGGCCGCCGCAGCATCAGCCGCAAAGGGAGGCGCGAAGAGGATGCAGTGGGTGAGTTTTCCATTCAACGATAATTGCCTCTACTGTGGGTGGTTGGTGCTCCAAGAGGCAACGAGGAATGCCAAAAAAGCACCACAAGAGAAACAAAAACAAAAAGATACACTGAGGCAAGCAGCGAGCTTAAATGTGTGTGTATCTGTGGGACTTTGGGGCTGCAGCATTTCATAAGTACAATAATTGCTCCATTTATATATAAACATGTATATGCTTGCGTGTCAGTGTGTGAGTGTGCGTGTACGTGCATGTGTACGTGTACGTGTGTACGTGTGTGCATGCAATGCACAAAAGATGCAAATCAGTCAGACAGCCGGACAGAGAACAGACGATTATACAGAGAGACGGACTTGCCGCAACGCTGCAAACATAAATAAGTTGTATGGCTCAGCCGGCGCTTGCACTGGCCTCCTTGCAGCTTATCCGCCCTCAACCTTCTTCCCCCCACCGCAAACATGACCATCGTATTCATAGGAACAACAGGAACAGAAACAGCAGCAACAACAACAACAACGTTCACTTGTCCACCACAACTCGACTGTATAGGCTTGAGACTGCGCGTTACTGTTGATGCTGCTGCTGCTGCTTCTTCTTCTGCTGTTGCTATTGCTATTGCATTGTACTGTACATCAACCGAATATGGGATATGGTGGAGTCATCGCATAGCTGAGGCACGAGAGCATAACAAACATCTTGTTGTTGCTGCAATTCTTGTTGTTGCTGTTGTTGCTGTTGTTTGTTGCTAGCTCACTTGAGCAGACAGTCGACCAGCTAGTGACACTTCCGTTAAGGCATTGTTTTAGCTTTTTTGGGCTTTACTCGTACGAGCACACACATAAGAATATTCATGAATTCTCATACATTTTACATATTCATTGCAATACGACAAATGAACACACATACAATATATTACATATGTAACTCATGCAGAATACTCTCCACTTGTGAGTTCCATTTTTTTAACGCAATCTCGTAAAAACATAGCAATTAAATGCTTTACTCGAAGCTTATATGTAGCTCTATAGTTTCAATGGACATCTTGTTGCTTCAATGCTTCATAGCCATATTTATAGCTGGACAGCTTGATGCTTATTAAATAGTTGCTTGCAAAATTTATTTGTTGTGGCAACACAACACAAATAACACATTGAATTTGAATTTTAGGCTTTACACACAGTTTGTCCTTTATGTTCAGTTCGACTTAGTTTAGTCTTACAATATGACTTTTATCCGAGCATTCTTTTAATAAATATTGTGAATCTAGAATGCAGACAAGAATGTTTCGTGCTGACAAAGATTAAAAACGGTGAATGATATGTCAAAAGCATAACACTTTCAATGAACTTTAAGCTCAAGAAATAAATATGAAACTGCTTGATTAGAATTATCAACCATTTAAAGAAAATCAAATCAAACTCCTTGCAAAGCGAACTATTCACTCATGCAATGGAACCACAATGGAGCCCTGAATAGCCCCTTAGTTGCCTTGGATGCTTTTTGCCATAACTCATCCAAATCATTTCCAGCAACTTATATTGCTTCTCAATTTGGTGTTTGGTTGTGTGCAAGTGGCACGGAGCTTCAAGCATCTAAATGTTGACTATAGAAGAGCGTGTCGGATGTACCATGTACCATCGTCTTCTAGCTACTTATATGTTCGAAAAATGTTCTGTCATTTTGACAACATATACGAGTACATACCAAGCTCTGGCTTTGTCTTACAAAAGTAATGCAAAAAGCGAAAAATAGAAAACGAACATCAACAAAGAAGCAAGAGACTGAATTGAAAAGCGTTGAAAAATGTGAAGATGAAGCGTCTAACAGCAGGAGATATCTATGTATGTGCTTCAGCCATAATGAAATTTACTACACACTCACATATCCACAAAGAATTTGTGTGTGAATGTGTGTGCGTGCTACAGTAAACCGCTTATCAAACGCAGTTATCTAGCTTGTTGACATCTTCACGCACAAATTACAAGCGAACTTGCGAGAAGAGTAGAGCAATAAAACGAGGACATATTTGTTCCATTTATGTAGACAATACCCGAGCCCTTAGCCTGAGCCAAAAGCTCAGAAGCTCGGAATTTATGCAAAGTTGTTGCCACGATGATAAATGTACATATGTATTTAGTTGCCTCCTAAGTCCCATGCAAAACTAAACAATTTATTGTGCAATTCCACAAATTGCAAATATGTTCCCTAAACATCAAATTTGTAAAGCAATTTTGATTTGAAAATACGTGTGTAGAGTGATAGGCCACTAGCCAATTTTATGAAAGTGCAAATGAAATATTTATGACTACAAAAAATCACATACAAAAAAAAAATGCAAAAAACTTTGTCTGACCCAAGTCTTCGACTGCGTTCTGTCTGCGCAGCAGCCCACTTATTTAAGCATCCGTTCACCTTGTGAGGAGCACAACCATCCACATTTATCCACATACTTTTACATCTTCATACTGATGGATCTACCATATGTATATACGTTTGCCCATATCGGCAGTTGCATATTTGCCCAGCTTGCGGCCTGCATCCAAAAGAAAGAAGATGTGCCCAACAATCTGACTATTGTGAGTAGCCTACAAGATGCACGCCGCATTCTACGAATTGTTGTGTTAATGTTTGTAGTTCGACGATGTATTGTTGGGCAGTACTTTTCAAGTGAGCAGCTTAAGATACAACATGGGAAAGATATTGTGTCATTGCTGCATTGCTTCATTTTATATTTTAAAATGATGACTTGCAAATCTGTGGTGTTACTACTTATTGTGCATATAGTGAATATCGAGTATCCGCATTTGGTTGAGTAAACAAAGCTTTTGACTGAAATAGTTTCGCTTTACATTTACCTCACTTTGAAACCGCTTTTACAGGATCATCGAAGCTTCGTTCAAAGCTGTGATTGTAATTAAATCGTTTCGAACTTTTTTTTGTGCGACATTTTCGTATTTTTAATTTATCTTTTGATCAAACTATGCGAAATGCCAAACAACCAACTCAAACAAAAATATGACAACACTTTTCCTTCTGTCAAGAAATGCAATAAACGTTATTGCAATTTGAACTTACCGTTACGTGAGTGAGGGGGGAAGGTAGTATGGTCATTGAAATGTGGATGCGAAAATGTACAGAAAATTGTTACAGATAAACAAATGTTTGTATACGAGTATTGCCATATTTTGGTATTTATTGAGTTTTCCTCTTACAATTACTCAGCGGATATTACTTCCTCTCCCCATTTTTCTGTCTTTTGCCCATCGTTTACTTGGGCAAGTTTGTGTCAGCCTATGGGGAGAATTTCAATTCTTTATGTCCATTGACACTATTCACAGTAGTTTATCTCTTCAATCCTTAGCCTAGAGCACTTTAATGCTCTCGTGGAAAATATGCTTAACTCCTTACTTGGTACTCTGCTAGTCAATTTGATTGGCCTCAGAGAGGATTTAATGTAATTAGAAAAACATTTTAATTGAAGTGCTTGGTGTAATTTATGGTGAGTTTTATCCGATTTATGGCTTAAGTTGAGTTAAATTCAACAATTCTTTTAGGAGAATGAAGGGCTTTTATCTACTGAAAGTTATATTAAAATTACTTTTTTAAGTGTGCAAGTGCATAGTTGTTATTCCCATTCTACCTTCCTTTATCCAATTACGTTATGTGGTAGAAAAATTGACCGAAAGTACTGGTCAAAATATCTTTCAATTGTTGTATATGTTTAATTTATAATTTCAATTGCGAATAAATCGAGTGGGGTAATGAAATACTCTACACAGCACCTTTAACCACAATGAATTTACTTGTTAATAGTAAATTACTAAGTTTGCAGAAGAAAGTAATTGCCAGTTGCTTTTGCTGCAATGATTTTGCGGAAATTCAATTAAAATCGTTTGTTGTATTTTGTTGTGTTGCGCTGTGTTGCGTTGTGTTGTTTTGTGGCTGTTGTTGTTGCCACCCCAACTAAATTAAACTAAACTCAATGGAGTGATATGTATCTAAGGCGGCACTGGAGAGCTTCAGACAGCATCGAGCAGTCAGCTTCCCACTCCCCACTCTCCACTCCCAACTCCCAAGCCACAGTTGAAATGATTGGGCCACAACCCAATAACTTAATTGGAAAAACGCATCAAAGCCGCTTTCATGAGTCTGTGGGGGAGATTCAGATATAGCCTCCGGGTGCACTTAGAGAACTGTGGACCGACTGAAGCTTAAAACTTAGATTCGTTGACGGCACTTAAACAAAAAAAAAAAGACACAACAACAACGACAACAGAAAGAGTAATAACAAAAACAATGAGAATGAGAATGAGAATAACTGTCAATGCAGCTGGTACTCGGAACCCAAGCAGTACGCAGTGAGTGCCCCGCGGTAAGTGGCAAAATTAAGGCTATTTTTTTACGCTACTTGGCAACGTATCCGCTCTTCTCGCTGCCACTCTCATTTCGGAAAGTGTGGAGCCCAGCAGCCCAAGTGGTTGGTCGCATTGGTTGTATATTTCGGTGGGGACAAATTAAATTGCGACTGACAAAAGAGCAAAGTCAAAACAGGCATAAACAGATTGCCTACATCGCTGGCCGACTTCCACTTTACTCGTAGTTTGTATACGAATAGTTTGGTAGTGCAGCTCTGTTGCAAGAACGCGTCGCCGCAACACGGAAGTCGCGTTTGTTACCACAGAGCGCATCCTGTCTTTGGTTTTGGCGCTGCCAACCACTGCCACTCGAATTTTGAATTACGAGCTGCATTCTGCAGTCTGTAGTCTGCCGTCTGCAGTCAGCAGTCAGGACACTGCTCACCCCATCCTGGCATCCCCATCGTCCCGCTTTGCCCCATCCCTCGGTCCCTCGGTGCGCGTGTTTAGCCGCATCCTGCCTGCTTTTGAAAGTTTTATGTAGCGCACTCTCGCAGCATCACAACTTTGCAAGTGTACATAAATTTAATTTCATTTTATGAGCAGGCCCAACATCTTTGGCAACTCTAATACACAGCCTCCCACACACACACTCAAACACTCACACACTCACACACACATGCACACTTGCTAACTGCAAATTCTATACCCAGCTAATGTGATTTTATTTTTCGCTTTGCTATTTTGCAGCACAGCCAGTTCCCTCTCCGTGGGTGCCAGGAAACTGTTTGGGTGAGTTAAGTATGAATTATGTTGTTTTAGTGTACGGACCAGAGTTTGAAAACTTATTGAAATATGCTAGGCATTGCAATGGCAGGACGAAGCGCCGGCCGCCAGCACTTTTGTGCCACTATAAACTTGTGTCCTTTTAAGCTTAATTGAAAGTTGGAGAGCTCAACCATTGCCCATAATGCAATAGGGACTGCAGTTCAAAGTTTTTGAAAGACGCGCCTGCCTTTCTGGCCGCCAGCACTAAATTACCAACAGCTGTTTTGCTTTTTGAGTGGTTGCATGAACAGGTAGCCGATGCTGCCGCTTCTGCTGCTGCTGCTGCTTCAGCTACAACTACAGCGTTCAAGTGACGCCTGTTTACGAAAAATTGTACTTGCAACAAAATAACTGATGGTGGGGGCCAGTACGTGTTGTGTTCTGTTCTGAGGATGACTTACTTTCTGATTTGAGAAAGTTTTCGGGTTTGCTACACAATTCAATTGGCATTGATCAACTTTCTTTCTTTCTGTCGGCGAGAGACATGGCAAATGTGCTGAAGCAAAGCACTTAGCCTTTGTTTTCTTTTCCTTAGTTTTGTGTCACCAAAAACATTTTCTATGAATAGTACATCAACATTGAACAGATCTGCACACGCGTCGTTTCACGCACAACAAATTTTGTGGAAAACAGCCACCAACAACAGAGTTTTCTCTGAAGAACGCCAAATATCTTCTGCAGCTGCTCATAAAAATGTCAGATGCATCGCCACCACATTCTTGATAACCTTCCAGCCAGCCAGGCAGCCAGCTTCAGTTGCAGTTGCAGTTGCAGTTGCACATGCACTAGCATTTGTGCACAATTTGTTTTTTTGATTTCTTTTACGGTCATGCAAAACTTTAACTTGAAAGTTTGAGCAGAGGAAGCGAGCTGCAGCAGCATCGCAGCACCAACTCCGACTTTGGAGTAGCTGCTTGGCTGACACAACGGAAATAGCTTGAAATTGTCAGCTGCGCAATGATGCACATTAAGTGTCAAGTGTCAGACGCTTCCAAAAGCTGGTTGACAACAGCAAGCAACAGCAACAGCAACAACAACAACAACAACAACAACATTTGTAGCAACCGCGAGAGAATAACTGACAACTGACGCCGCCTGTCATACTGCCATGGGGAACGAGCAATCCATTGCATAGAATGGGTGCTCTGTAAACATTCTATGTAGTATATACTCTATGTATGTATATATATATATTTATATATAGTATACTTATGTTGTTTAGCTCGTCTACCACTTTTCCCAATTTCCAAACGTGCTGCCAGCCTGCCTTTGTGTAAACAAATCTAGAGCCAAGCAATTTCTGGGATATTTTTTAGGACAAACACAATAACAGTCTAGCATGGCTCCATAGCGACAAAGACGACATCGTCATCGCCTTCGCCTTCGTCGTCGCCGTCGCCGTCGACGTCATGCTCAATATTTATTTGCGTAACCATTTTCACTACCCAAACTGACTGCGTTACCACCCTGACCACCCGTGGACTGGTTACATCGTCTGCTGCCTGAAGACGTCGATGAAGACGATATCCCATGGACTTTTCAATTCCGGCTCAAGTACGTGCCTCGCTTGATTTGCAATCCTTTGAAGTTGCACACGCAGGCTGCCAGTTGCCAATTGCCAGTTCGCAGTTGGCAATTGACATTTGGCAATTGGCAGATAGGGGACTTGAAAGGTACGGGGAATCATATGTATTTTGACGCATATTTGTCACAAGTGCAATATATCATTGGCGTTTCATTTGTTTGTCGTGCAACTTAACTCCTGTATCGAACTTTTCCGATGTGCAACAGACGGAACAGCGCCGATTTTCAAACTCTGCATTTTCAAGCATAATTGAAAATGTTAAATAAAATTATTCGTTCATACTCAGGGCAAACATTTGCTGGCTTGTGCGCCTGAGCTTATTCAATTGGAAAAGTTGTAAAATCAACAAGTCATTGACAAACAGCGGACCAAGCGACAATGTTACAAACAAGCTAGCAAAATACTGTGCTTATTTGCATATAAAACAGATAAAAAGTGTCCGCCAATAGATGATCAACTACGGTATACCCTGCACCAAAAGTGAATTCCCTAGTCAACAAAGAATTCTTCCTAAGTTTCGGGATACATAAATACTATGAATTTATTACCATATTTCTATAACTTTGAAGATTAATTTTACTTTCGGCATTTTGGTTTAGGTAAATAAACGACATCATTTGGAAAATATTTACAGCTAGAGTATTATTATTGACACACTCAGGTGCGCAAGCAGCAACAGCACTGACTGCGATGGGACAGTCAGGTAGCCGCTGTTACTCAAGTACATGAAAAAGTTGCCAGAGAGGTACGGAGAGGTACAAAAGCACATTCAGACGTAAAAGCAAAATGAAACAAGGATAGGGACAAGGTTGCAAGTGCAGTTGTGTGTAAATGCTGAAGTTTAGACGGTGCTGAGATAGGGCGATGCAACAAATAAACACATAATGTCATGTGGTATACAGTATGCAGTATGCAGAAAAGAATACTTGATACTTCTGTTACTTATGCAACTTGTATGCGAGATAATAAACAAGACAATGCAAAAGATTTATCAATTAATTATTATTATTATTGACACACAAGCAGCCAAGTAAATGCTCACATGTATTCAATACAATTTCAAAGGGAATACATTTAATTGTGGTTTATTAAATTTGAACATTAATCCTATTAGTCAGACAAGTCAGATAGTTTAATCAGTTTAAAATTGATTTGATTTTCTTGACACGCGTCAATGGCAACAGAAAGCCCTTAGATCAAATTGCCAACAGCAGTCGTAGAAATTAAAACAAACAATGTAAGCTCAACATCAAATATTTTCAAAAGTGACCAATGCAAATATCACGTATACACCAGTGTCTGTGGCTCTGACCGAATATACCGAATATACTGACTATGCGATAGCTAAAAACACCACTTTAAAGCAAACTTGTTGACAACTTAAAGCTTAAATGACCGGACTCTAACCGTAACTAAAATGGCAGTTAACTTTTGCCTGCATTGCCCGGATGACCAGCGAGAATTTTTGCAATTTTTGTGCAAATGATGCCCACCGGAAGAACGGAACCCAGACACATGGCTCAGAACACCACATACATTGGGCTCCAACGGACAACAACGGAACGTACGATGCACTGCGTATTTGCAGAATCAATTTTAAGCTCACATCATGCAATAGTTAATGCCACAGCCGGACCAAAAAGTACAACAGTTTGGCGCATAAATGAACGCCAGCAAAAACATAAAATGGTCAACGGCAAAATGTCCACGAATATCAGCGAAACTTTAATTTGTTGCCACATTCAGAAAAACCATTAACAAAAGAATAAATAGAAATGTTCACTTAATCTGCAGTAATTATAAATGCAAAAATTATGTGCATGGAAATCAAGCGAAAATTGAAATCAAAAACAGTTGTATACTATGCGTATGCTTAATTGCGCATACGTACGAATCGTTTGTGTGTATGTTATGTTTATATTTGGGAGTCTATTTCGATGAATACTCGCGTTGTGTTGGGCGTTATTTATTGATGACATATATAATTTTTATGATTTTTAAACACAGTTGCTCATTGAACCGCCCTCGCTCACAAAAAGGCTGCACAATAGTAGTTTTGTATCACTCGAATGTTGCTGCTCTTATTGAGGGCGTTGTTCTTATTGTTGTTGTTGTCAGATTTAAGCCAATTTCCGTTCATTTTGACGCTTCCGCTGGACACACACACACACACACACACACACACATTCAGCCTCATACACAATGATGGTACTCGTATATGAAATGCCATATACTCACTCACACATTGTATAGTTGGTATGTATTTACTCTTTTTAGCCAATCCCGAACACACTCTGGCACGCTCTGTATGTATGTATGTATGTATATGCATACATACATTGTATGCAAAATATGTCTGTATTTACTCTTTTAGCCAAACCTTTTGTTTTTCGGTTTTGTCTGTGGTCACTGTTGTTGTTGCTATTCCATTTGTCGCCGTTGTTGCTGCACGCGATGTTAGTCAATTTAACTGCACAGCTCTTGTTTTGGTCATGCATACAACAGTTGTGTGTGTGTGTGTGTGTGTGTATGTGTCCTGCTACCATTGTAAATACTTTTGCGTTAAATTGTCCATTTCATATAATTTATCTCAAAGAGTGACTAAAAATATACAAAATGTAAACATCTTGTTTTTCTGTACCAACAAAGTACGCACACGTTCTTGCAAAAAGAGAATAAACCCTAAAACAAACAAGATAAATGGCTTTTATAAAATTTAATTTTCGTAATTACAAAGACAATCAGCTCAGCACAGGTTTTAAGTTGACCAAAAATACTTAAACGACGTTTTAATTTATTGTTTTTCCCAATGGTACCTCAATTATCTATTTTAAAGGCTTGCGAATGCATTTTGGCAATTTTAATATTTTTATTGGAATTCGTGAATTTAATTGAAGTGAACAATATTCAGCCAGTCAATGATATGCACAATTAGTCAAACAAACAAACTTACACAGGGATATCAAAAAAATGCAATCCCATGCATTCCCACATGTCAACAAAATCGACAGGAGTAATTATATGAGTGCAAAATGAAACTAACATATTTGAGATAGAAACTTTTTTCTATATATAAATCAGTAGCAACATGTGTATGTATGGATATTGTTGATACAATCGCATAGGATCACATATCTGCCTAGCTAGCTAGCTTTAAAATATACAACATATGTATGTATGTGCACATAAATGAAATTTATCTTATACAATTGCACTTTATGAAATTTGCAACCTCCACAACACTCGGCTGCTAGTATATGAATATAAGCAATAAATGAAAAACCTGGGAATTGAGAATGGAATAAAAGAGATACGAACAGAGTGAGAGAATGCATGGTGTCATGTTATTATTTATTCAATTATATACATATAGATGGTACGAATGTGTGTATTTCTCGGTATCCTTTACTTGCATGAATGAAAATAATGAAATAAAATATTTGGATGCACCACTTCTCCTCGACCATGAATACTAAAAGCATTACCTGAGTTCTTTAGTTCTGCAAATATTTTTGCCAATGTGCAAAATCGTTCTTGCATCCATTACGAGATACGAGATGCGAGAGACAAAGACATATATTGCATTGCATTGCATATGCTCGTACTATAAGCAAACGAGTCGCAAATCGCTGAGAGGAAAAAATAAACAAGGCACAATCGCAATGAAATCAAAGAGCAAACAAAGCATTGTTAACCAAATAGGTAATTATTTGTATTTTATCAATTAAATCAACTGTTTGGATATAAACCAATTGCACCGCGACCCACAATAACAACAACAGATTCAGTTACCATCTGGTGTTAGATTTCCCCTCCCACACTATCACACACACCCACACCCACACCCACACACACATACACGCACGTTCTTTCCGATTGCTAAAGGTGGGCACAGCAATTCGGTATCCATTTGTTTACTGTTCGCGGCTCGTTCTCGACACAATTCATGGTTCTTTGGGTCATTGTCAACATGCAGCTGGGATTGCAAAGTTGCTGAAAGAGATGGGCAAACAAATGCCACAGTTTTCCGGATAACCATTATAATAACGATGCATTTCACGAACGGTTCGGGTCGCGGGTTGCGAGTTGCGAGTTGAGAGAGTGTGTACACACCAGTTGGCTGCTGGCAGGAACCTGGGTGCTTTGTGTGCATTTGCATACGAGTAATCCATTTGACATTATGACAGGGCATCATCTGACGGCGCTGACATGTGAATATTGCGATGCAATTAAATTGTGAGTTTACCCAGTTCCCCGTTCCCAGTTCCCATTTCCCAGTCGCCAATTGCTCATTGCCTGTTGCCAGTTGCCAGTTGCCAGTTGGCAGTACTCAGCTTTCAGTTTCCCTTGAAAATACAGCTGACCAGGCAAGTTTTTAATGAGCTCGATTTGCGTTCCTTTAATTAAAAACTGTGGCAGCAGCATAGCTGTTTGTTTACGTTTGTTCCTGCCCTTTTTACGCTTGATATTAAAACTTTGCAAGCCATTGGTCCAAAGGAATTTTATTAGTGCGCCATATGGGCGTGATCAACGACTGATTTCCGGTGCTGAGCGACGCGAAAGAGACTGTGGACCAAGGGATATAGGAAAAGTTTTTGCACTATTGTTGTAGTTGTAGTTGTTGTTATTGTTGTTGTTGTTGTTGTTGTTCAAGAGAGCCATTTACACACACATGTGTGATTTATTAGACCATATTTGGTAGAAAGTTGTTTACTTAAAACGCTGGCGACCCTCAACATCCGAACATCCGCACATCCGAATATCCGAACATCTGAACATCTGAACAGCTGGTAGCAAGTTTTTTTTATTACTCGTATTTACGTGAATATACGAACACATACATACATATGTGCACATGAGTATCTGTGTTTGGCACGAAATTAATAATGCATAATGAGCTGAAACCATGAATGTGCCTTTGATTGAGCTACTCATGCACCTCCCACATCAATCCGAAGGGTATATTTTGTTTGCCACACAGTTTGTTACAGTCCAATGGAAATTTATAACTATTCATCAACTATTACTAAGCTCATATGTGCAGGCAAATGAGGAGAATGCCGTAAATATCTCTGTCGGTTTACGCTTATTAACTACAAAACGTAATTATAAGTTGAATGGGTTACGGCAGGTTAACATCCATCCAGGACACGATTTATAAGAGTAGGGTATACGCATAGTATATGCAGGTAACTATCCACTTATCAAAGAGAGAGAGAGAGAGAGTTCATTGCTTTTGCCATTATTGAAAAGTTGAAAACGTAAAAATTGAAATCGTTGCCTACTTATGAGCATACATTTAATATGCAACTTTCTGCAGCGGTGGAGCATATACATATATTAAAATACTGCTGACAAGAGCATGCCGACACACATGTTTAACAATCCATATTGCCTTGTATTTCATTTTTATGATGACTTACGCCTCACACTCAATAGCGGCAGCAGGAGCAAAAATGTTTATTTGGCGTGTTGCTGCAACACAAATAATTGTCGAGCAGCATGTGGCAGCATGTATGTGTATGTGTG
Source organism: Drosophila sulfurigaster albostrigata (assembly GCF_023558435.1). Classification (NCBI taxonomy): domain Eukaryota; kingdom Metazoa; phylum Arthropoda; class Insecta; order Diptera; family Drosophilidae; genus Drosophila; species Drosophila sulfurigaster. The sequence goes on along the minus strand of NC_084882.1, from coordinate 37,386,167 downwards.
TGAGTGTGCGAGTGTGCGTGCGTGATGATGTGTTGAATTTTATTTATGATTATGTGCGTTCTGTCTTTATGACCATGACGCTCATATCGCATATACATATATCAAATATTTCCACCTTATTCTGAGTTGTATGCAAATTGTTGGCAGCTGACACAGTGATATAAATATTAGTCACACTCGGACGATGTATTGGAAAAAATAATTGCAAATTTTGACACATCCGCTGCGCTTTAATTTGCTAAATTTGCTAAACCACTTTCACTCCGAATAGATCGCAATATCTCGTTATGTTGTTGGAAAAACTCCAAACGCTGATATCCCACTGCCCACTGCCGAAAACTACTTACTCTCATCAAATGAGAATAGTGTCAGCTGCAAGACCGACCACTGCTATACAGACCACTCTATGAATATATCGAGTTTTATGTGGACATACTACATACTCGTTGTGCAACTGATATACGAATACATATCCAGGAAAAACTCATTCCTCTAGCTCTAAATTCTCTGCACTTTCTACTATGGCAGCTCTTGCCACTGCGGCTCGTGTTCATGTGCGCGTAAAGTCCATTACCATGAAAGACAAACAAACAAGCGCCCTGAACGTCCGGGCTTCGCGAATTTTTAGACACTTCATAAACAACCATGCAAAAAAAAAGCATAAAAAGCAAATTCAAATTGAACGACAGTTTTTGGAAAAACCGTTTAAGCGATATGTGCTGGCAGTTTGCACGAAAATTATAGCATATGATAGAATAGGATAAAGGAAGAGAGGATAGTTCGAAAAGAAGCATGTGCACAAATAATCGTGTTTCAAATAAACAAAAGCTGCCGGAATATTTAATCTATTTTAAGTCCATTGCGACGTGGTTTTCTGTTTTAAGTTCATTTGTAGTTAACGTATTAATTTAACTGAATTCGTTTCGACTGGTACAGTGTTAGTAAATGCATATAAATGAAGCTGTCAAAATTACAGCAATTTCATTGAGAGAGACGGAGAGAGTTCATAATAACTTAATCAACTGATAAGTGAAGACTACTTAACTTGCTATCTTTGTTATCCCATTGCTCTACTTGACGTGACAGCATACAATTAGGAGAACAGTGTGGTAAGTAGCTTGTTGTCTAATTGAATAGGCCAATGTAAATATCCAGAAAATAGACAATTATTGTTAACAACATTGGTCACACCGTTAAGCCAATCAACTAAATCAACAACACGCATACGGCATGTATGCCAATCTCATACTCAAACAGAAACAGAAACACATTGCCACCTACAACATTTTCGTATATTTAAGGCTTAAAATTTGGCTGAAGGGAAAGACGAAGAGTGATAGATGAACAGATTAAAGGACAGACTACGTTACTGAAATTGTTTGCAACGTTTTATTGAATAGCACAATGCCAACAACAATAAGCACAAAACACACTGAAATAAACAAACATTTGCCAAACGAAACTAATTTCTAATAAGATTTTGCCAATTGAAATCGGATATTATATTCGACACAGTGCGTGTAGCATATTTGCGAAACATAAATAAACATAAAATGAAAGTGGACAACCAGTCGAGCAAATAGTTAAAATGTTAATCAAAATGACTATGTAGTCGAGTTGTCATACAAGTTTTTAATTAAATATACCAGAACATGTTGGTCAGTGTAAAGCCTGTCAATAGTATTTGAACATTGCAAATGTTTTTGAGAAACTTTTATTGCCTGTACTCGACAAATTGAATTTGGTTGCAAGACGGACTGATATGAAGCACTTAATTTGTCTAGACTCTCTAAGATAACTCATTCATTAGTCATACAAACCACATACAGCTGGCAGCTTCCTTCCAATTTAGCATAGTCAAATGTACACCAATACACATTTCAACAAAGAAATCAACAAAAACCTTGGGAATACAATTCACTCAATTTCACATTGTGCCATAGAAAATTAAGCTGTTGTATTAATGTGAGCGTGCTTGGCTTACTGAAATCAAGCAAATATCTATTCTATGTATACGAGTAGTACACATTTTTCAACCGATGCTCAGCTTAAAGCAACACACACTTGTGTGCGGATGGTGTGTGAGTGTCTGTGTCTATTTCACACCTCAAGGGTGCTGAAATATGGCAACAAAAACCATCATAGGCAGCATGCACCCAACTTACTCCATCTACATCACCAACCACATTTCGACCCCCACGCTCGGCCCCATTCACAACACCCATCCACCCACCTTCTCACTGACAAGCAGCGTGCAAATTTCTACTGAGCAACTTGAACGTGTTGCTGCGGGCCGTTCGTGCTTGAAAAGTTTTCTAAACATAACTGCAAGGTCTGAGATGTTTGTTTGTTTTCCTCACTTTTTTCTGCATCTATGCACACATTGCAAATTCACTTGGTTTCACATTGTTGTTTATGGTGACTGTTTTTGTTACCACGGCTGAGGGACCTCCCATGGCATGTGCTCATCATCTGTTGTCATCCAAAGTTTTGATACCCTTTTTTGCGCTCACATACTCTCAATGTGGAATTGTCATTTCATTTGATCAACTCAAGTGAGGCACACCACACTACAAAGGGGATTACTGCTCTTTTTACATTTCAATAAGAATTCAAACAAAAACTCTAATAAATTCAAATCAACTTTAAATTATAATATAACTTTCCTCAAATACTGAAGTACTAAAAAAATACTCACAAAGCTTTAGGTATGGCACGTAGAAGGCACATAATAATCAATGTCCTTAAAACAAAATACACGCTTGTGTTTATTATTGTAAAAAGAACTATCGACAAAACTCACACATTTTTCTCATTGATTGCGGGGAGCACAAAAAAGTATGTTGTGTATGATCCTGACAAATCAGTTTTCCCTATTTGTGTAATAAGCATCAAAATGACTGCAAACTGTGACCCACAAACAAAAAATCAAACGCCCAACTCACACATTTTTCTCATTGATTGCGGGGAGGTAAAATTCCATCGAAAAATTCCATTGAGGAAAGAGACGACTTAAAAAATAGAAACCGTACAAATTCATAGCAATTGATTTGGCTGCGAGTCATGATGCCATGCAATACACACAAAATGCCTCACCATGAGGCAGTGTTTTCATAACTTTTATACTCCTATACGCTGATACCTATAACTCTGTGTGTGTGTGTGTGAATGTGTGCACATATATATGTACATACATACACATATACACACAAACCATCCACTGACGACATCACATAGTACAAAAAGCGCATATGTCGCTCGATTTTGTGAGTTTCCTGTTTCAGCATCGACACGGCATTTATAAAAATCATACGCACTGTTGTACCAGCAGCACACGGCAATGTCAATATATTCTTATGGGCTGGCAGGAGACACAGCACTCTTCGCCACTTTCCCGCATACGTAACGTCAATTTTGACAAAAATCTGTCGGTTGCTTCGTGTCGCTGGCGTTTCTGCTGATGCTGATGCTGATGCTACTGCGCCGTTACTCGGAGCATAAAAACACGACACCAGTTTATTTGGCCGGAACTGTCATTAGCACCCTTAATCCACTTTGCTGCCGGGTGGCGCTTTATGTAAGATTGGCAAGCCAAACAAATCAAAGGACATTGTCATTTTAACTTGTAAGTCTGAGTCGTGAGTGATTGTTCCTAATTGAAGGTGACACTAGGCATCTCAGCAGATTTTGAGAATACGTGACAACAAATTAAATTATAGTCTTGAATTGATGAAATACATTTAAATTAACTGTCGCCATAAGAGATTTCCAAGAACCCAGCCCAGCGTTCATAGTCGGAATCTAACTATTTTTTATATCAATTTCACATTTACTTGTGCCATGCGATTCCCAGAAGTACCGTCTTAAGCTTGTACATATTACTTGTTAAAGTCATAATAATAAAGAGAATTGCTTCAAATCTCGACTCGGATTCAAAATTGACAATAAAACAAAGCAAATTATATCTTACTTTTCGCAACAACTTTATCATTGCCTTTTACCTTTTTATAAATCCTTTTTAAGTGATGAAACACTCACAGGACCCACAAAAGGCAACAAATGAAAAATAACAAAAATAGCCGAAAAATGTTTTCTAGTTCGGACCAAGTCAGAGCCCCAGAATCCCTGACGCACATGCGCCATATAACACACACACACCGACACACCGACAAATTGTTGAAGCGGTAAAAGTTAGACAGCTAAACTTCAAATGACAATTGTCTGGGAGTGTGTGGGCGGAGCTTGTACACCTATGAGAGTGAGACACAAGGTGCACGACATTAAATTGGCCAATTTAAAAGTAGATATACTCATAGAAGAGGAAACAGCCAAATGTAACGCCCAGACAACAGGCAGTTGCTGGAATGTTAGTCTGGTTTAGCGGGGGGGTTGGGGTTGAGAAGCTTTCGGGTCATCCCTTATCAACGTGAAGGCAAAAACATTTGAAACTGTCAATCAGCGGCAACGAAACACGCCAACAAACAGCCAACTAATTGGTTGAAATGCAGAACTGAGAAGGCGGTGCTGCGCTGTGGCAAAAAGTTAAAAGAAAACCAAAAATTGGCGCTGCCAAAAAGTTTTACGCTTATTACACCAATGCCATGCAAAACCCAAAGAATGAAAGAAAAATCTTCAGCTGTAAAAAAATGGCGTCAGGATTCATTAGCAGAGCATGCCAAGTGGGCAACTTTTGAGCAAGTCTATTGCACCGACCGACCGACAGTTGCCTTGGCTAATTTAAATTCCTTTGACGCCGCCACCGTCGCCGTCGCCGTCTTATTAGGCATAGCCGAGCTTGACAGCTTCTTAAGCGCTTGAATGATTGACATCAAAAAGGTTTCTTCGTAATTTTTAGGATCACCAACTGAGGCAGAAAAAGCAACAGCAACAGATAATTAAATATATATTCTTGTATTATGGAAATAATTAAAAATGCGCATCATTAACACAATTTTACGCTGATTTTTGCATTTTGTTGAACTTTCTCGTTTTTCCACTCACTTCTGCTATTTGAATTTTCGTTTGCTTAAGTTCAAATTACATGACTGCGCATTTTTCGCCTCTGTAATTTTGCTATGCAGGGTATATCCACTTATTTTCACGTGATATTTTGCCTACAAGGTAAACTCCTCGAATTATTTGAAGATGTCAGGGTATTCAAGAAAGCTTTAAGAACAAAAATTCCAAGAAACTTTTTTATTGAAACCTCGCCTAATTTGCACACTCATTTTTTAAGTCTATTTAGCGCTTGCTGCCCTAATAAATAATATTTGCATTCTGTGTACGCTCCCAAATATACAGATAGCTAATTTTAAATAAACATTAAGATTTCCTGGGATTTTTTTTTTTTTTGTTTTTATTTTGTTTATGCTATTCTTACTTGTGCTACTTTCTTTTGTTTTTTTTGTTTCTTTCAACGAATTAAAAAGCACACAGTTTTGTTATAGATAAGCCACTTGAAGATTTACGACATAGCTGGAGACGAGTTGCTCTTGCTGTTGCTGTTGCTATTGTTGTTGCCATTTCCACTGTTTTGTGCAAAATTCACTGAGTAAACTAAGGCAGTCAATGGGGAGGAGGCGAGAAGAAAGCGCATAAACAACGCACGCCATTTTCAACGATTTGGCATGACAAATCCCGCACGATTTGGAGCTGTCCGTGTGTCTAGCAAACGCAACTTTGTCGCAGATTTATATGCGATGTCAGTGCAAACGGTTTATCACTTTGGCCTAGGCCTGTTCGTACCTTTTTACAATCTGCCAGAAGGCAAACGAAAGCACAAAGTTGAGCGCGACGCTAAGCCAATTTCAGACGAAACTGCCGGGACAAAGGTTGAACATTTTTGAAGAAGAAAACTCTCTCTAGATTTAGTGCAATTTCATTTACTTTTGTCTTGGAATTTAGTGAGATTTGTAAGACAGGCAAAGATGTCGCATTCCCCCACAAAAAAAAAACGTGGTCGTAGATTTGAATTGATTTGTTTAAAACTCAGGAATTTATCAATAGTTCTGATGATATTATATTATAATTTGCCTTAATGATATTTGTATTTTATCAATATATTTACCAAATGTCAAAACAAAAGCCTCTGTGGTCAGATAACGATTGCTCATAAATGAATTTGTGTATTCCACGAACAAATATATAAAAAATTTGCTTATTAAAATTTAACGGCGTTTTTAGTAGGTCATTTATCATAAAGCACAGACGAGCCAACACAATACAACTGATTGGGATAAGGCAGATTCAACGCTTATATGTATATCGGCGACTTGATAAATGAGATGTCGCATAAAACATTTTGGCTTATTACACCACACACAAGAGCTTTGTGAACACATACACATGTATATTACAACTCGTATATATTATGACAGCCAGTTGAATGGCCAGATATGAACTATACTATATATGTATATCTGTTGTGAAGGGAAGTCGCGGCCAGACATTAAGAGTGACTACAATTATTTTAGCTGAGTATTTAAAAACCAAAACAACAATGCAATAAAAGTTGACTGGCGAATAATTTGATGAATTTGATTAGAATTTGATGCGAAATATAATTACATGCAAATTTATTTAAATGCATGTTTACCCGCGTAATTGCTGCAAAATTTACGTTTCATTTAGCTGTCGACGGCTAGGGCCGCCAACGAGAACAAAAAAGGACACAAGTCCGGCCGAGCAAGAGCAATTGACCAAATGGCCAAATGGCGGCAATGAAAAAGCAGCAAACAGATTATAACTCCCAGCTGACGTTGTGGGCTATATTATTTTGCCATTGAAAAATGCGGGGCTCTGAATGCCGCCGTGACCCAAGTGGATTTTAATTTTTCAAAGTTAACCAGCAGAGATGGCGACCCTTTTTAATGTGCTTGGGCAGTCGGCTAGTCGGAGCTGCCCTGACCCGGCTTGGCTTGATCTGGCTATGTTTGCTTAAGCATCGCCGGGATTTACCACTCCATTTTATTGTTTACCTTTCTGACTGTTTGCTGATTGATCCCTTGGGTGGGTCACCGTTCGGTGCCGCCGTAATTAATTTTCCTTTTTGAATTGTGCATCGCAGTGGAGGAACATCAAATTGTCACGTAATTATATTTTGTTTTAATGACGCTTCGTGTCCGCGATGAAAAGTCAATTAATATTTTCGAAAATTAGCAAATTTAGACTTGACATTGCCGTCAGCATCGACACGGAGCCCAAAACCGAGACCGAGACCGAGACTGAGGTCGAGACCCAGACAGACGGCATGTTCTTTAATTAAATTCAATGGTCGCATTTTAAATCATGTAGTGGCTTTTTAATTTTAATTAAAATTACAACGGTCTCCCAATACTAATCTCAACCAATAGTATGTGGTCAACAAAATTAATTTGAGTGCAATATGCATATCAATATATGTTATTATTTATGCTGACTGAGTAACCTATGAAAGACTAATATAACGGCTAGATAATGTATGTGATATTTTTTCTTAATGTCAATAACCTGTCTGCCAGCCATTTTGCCTATAGATCTCATTGCCTTTTGTCTTTTGTCGAGAACAACACTATATGTACTTTACGCACATTATTATTTCCCTTCCCAAACATACAACTTGTTTTACTCATCGTCTGATTCCGTTCTGTTTAAGTACTCAGGGGCTCAGGTGCGGAATACGGAATACGGAATATTCATGTCGTGGCCTACCTTGAGTGTATTCCATCCTTCTTCCTCCCGTGCTTGCATAAGTATATGCAATAGTAGGTGCTTGCATCAGTATGAATTACTATCAATGGCGTGCACAATAAATTGAATTTCATTGCATGACGACGTCAATTAAAAGCATGTAAACTCAATCGCCAATGACGTTTTTAAAATGCAGTGCAGACATCAGCAACGTGGCAGACGCCCAGAACGGACAAGAAGAGACGACACTTAATGAGTCGGCAAATGGCTGATAAAAATGCACAGGCAATATGAAAATCACTGAGAGGCCGCTGTGAAGCTGGAACTGTAGCTGTAGCTGTAGCTGACATCGCTACGTGGTTTGCAAAGTTCCCGAAACGAGCAGGAAACATTGATAAAAGTAGCAAGTGACATTGGGCAATGATGATTCGATTTGGCTGGCTTAATGACCAACCATTAAATGAATCACGACGAGAGCTTTTTAAATGATTTAATACGCAACATTTAATAATAGTCAATGAAAAGTTTTTTAATCAAACTTTAAATGAAGAACTCAACTGAATTTACTGATTCAAAAGAACAAAATAAAAATAATAAATACGTAAATAGTTTCAAAATTTTGCAGTGTACATATTGCACAATACTTGCAGTACTTATTCATTTAAGCAAAAAAAAAAATCCCATTAACAATTATGAGTTTCCCTTTGCCATTGCCAGCATTTAGCTGGCTGCAACTTAAAAGAAAAACTCACTACCATTGACTTCGGCTCAGGGCTTTTGTTTTAAACCGCCAACAGTTTGTAAGGCTGCACTGTTGCCATACCATGTACAGCATTCAGCGATAAAGGCCTCGTTCTCATCAACAAAAAGGAAGAAAGCAAGACGAGGTCTTGGTTTGCCTCACTTCCAGTTTTACTTTTGAAGTTTTTAATTCTTTGAATCTTAATGACTTCTCGTAATAAGTTTTCATTTCTCGTAATTTCTTAGGTTAATAGAATCTTTCCAGCTTGCTACTACAGCTGCCGTGTCGAGCAACTATAAACGAAACAACAGTGGGAAAATATATGACAAAATATGCATCTTATCTTAGCAGTTTAAATTTGAATTTTTGTAATGCATTGCAAAAAGAGAGACTACACATAATGTGTGTGGCAAACAATCAAATTCTAATATTTTCGAAATTTAACGGTCATTAGAACGACAGTTTAACGATGAGACCACGGTACACACATTTCCCATTGAAACTTTTGTGTTGGCAAGAAAGAAAAAAAAAACCATTATTACGAAGTTGACACAGAGTCAGTCAGCAGGAGAGGACTGCCAGGAAAAACGCAGACGATAATAATGACAATGACGATGAGTCAAGTGCTTGCGTGGCATTCTCAGCTATGAATTTTATTCAAAAGGAAGCTCTGCAAATGCATAAAAGTCGACTACACAAAGAGCAACAGAACTAACGGTGACATTGGTATGAACTGTGCTTTCTGACTTTATATTACAAAAAGTCCAAGTTGCAAGATACGAAAATGAAACAGACTCAAAGAAATTCAGCGTGAGCTGCGCTAAATACTTTTGGCTGGTTGCTAATTCCACGACGTGGTCATCCTTGGATACGGCTAATCATAAATTCAAAAGCAGCAAAAGTACAACGCTGTAACAATTAACTTATTAAAAGGATTTAAGGTCAAAACAAAAGTCAAATAGGGAAAAGGCAAAGGAAGCAACAGCGCCCGGACTTCCGCGTGCAAATTGTGTAAATGAATGCGAACAAGGCGTCAAGACGGCCAACTAGAAGAGCAGAGAAGTTCCAAAAAAATAAAGGAAGAGCAGCGGTTCATGGAATGAGCACTTTCTTCACATACGCCCGAACCCCTCATGCACTTTGGGTCTTTTCTATTTCTATTTTTTCCTTCACTATGTCGCATAATTCATTTAACTGCGACTGGGTTCAGCAACTTCAAATTGGTTTGCAGCACACTGGCCTGCCTCTCTCTGATTGCCAGAGACTTCTGCTAATTAGGAAAATTGATTTGAAATTTATGATGCGCAAAATTGCCTGGATTTTGGCTGAGTGTCAACTCTAATTGAAACTTAATGTTTTGCATAGTTATTCTGGTGGCTAGCAGATGTTTACAAAATTCAAAATCGTTCTCATTGTTGTATATTACAAATTTTTTAACACTTCCTACCACTTGCTTTCCATCTCTTTGCAGTTGTTGTGACATTTTGGCAACATAAAACGCAATGGCGCCACAGATGACGCCATTTTCGCAGCTCGACAAAATGGCGACGACAATGACGCTCGCATCCAAAGCGGAAATACTCTGGCTCTGCCGAATATTGCTGCTTTGCTTTTGCATTGGCGCCGCCGCTACTAGAGGTAAACATAGATTAAGTTTCAGCATGTACATAATTTACAAGCTCACAAACTCACAACGTATATCTCGATTATAATATGATACTTAACATATAAGCACATATAAATCTCATTTTTTGCACTGAAACTCTCATTGCGGATACATAATTGCAAAATTGTTTTATATTGCTGTGTCTTACTTTAAATTGCTAAGAACCCTATCGCTAACTTTCAACAGTCATTGATCTAGTTACCCTGTATCACAAATTTATGCTCCCCTTTCAATTTTTACGTTAAATGTACGTTTGGTTGGTCAGTAAAAAACCAGAACAAATTACATTTGGCGCAGACTTCAAAGTCTGACCAGAGGCGCATTGCGTAAAACTAATTACCTGTCAGAGTCATATTGTGCAACATTCGGTGGTTGCCTTTTACAAAATTTTACAAAATGCAACAGACAAAAGTGTAGGAAGATTACTAAGGGGTATAAATGGTTTTACCTAAAATATCTGACTAGACTTCTTAAAGGTCTAAAGGTTCGCCACAATAATCATCAGTCTAAAAACACTGAAACTTGAGAAACTTGACAAAAAATATATTAGTCCTGCTGTTTTCTCAAATATCTTTGCCAGAGTATGTAATCTTCGGCCCGCAACACAACTTTACTATTCCTTTTTGAATTTAAAACTGTGAAAATATGTATGAAAAAAAATAGATAAATGTATTCATATATATAAGCATTGATAAAAAAAAAGGCAAAACACACATGTACGTATTGAATATTAAAAATTCCAAACTGATATTCAAGCATTTGTGCCATTTAGTGAATATTGGTTATTAATTCCCATTCAATTTTCACGACCCTTACTTTGATTTCCTATAATATTTATAAATTTCGAAGTTTGCATTCTTCAAAATATTAATTAATTTCATAATTAACAATGTTTTGCTTTGTGCTGAAACAACGATAAACGACATTCACATGAGCATTTTTCTGAACTCAATTTGTTTTTGATAGTGAAAAATTGTGAATACGAAATATGCAACATGGAATAAATGAAATGGACGATTTAACAAATTACTCTTCGCAGAAAAAGAACTGCACGTTTAAATTCAATAAGAGCGAAAACCCCAAAAATAACTTTTCAATAAAATGTGAATGACAAAATCAAATAAGTATGTTATATCTGTAGACCAGCATTTACATCAGTAGTCCAACAGTGATATACCAAATCCTTGCATACACCCGCGGCAACCACAACAAAAAACAAAAACAACACCGACAACACAGTAAAAAGACGATGATAAATTTATCAAAAAATTGTATTTCACTGACACATCCCGCATACTCATGCATACGCATGTGTGTACATATATGCATACATCCATCGTAATCATATTGGGAAAAAATGCAATTGCAATGCAATGAAAGCTGATCACGTGATTGCCACAGATATACCATTGGGATGACTGCTGCCGTAGACGGAGGTCCACAACTCATGACAATTTCATTGCCATATTGCGACAATTTTTATTAAAATTTAGAATTTTCAATTTATTTAGCACTTCTCATGCTCTCGCCCTCGCTCTCTCGCTCTAGCTCCAGCCATCGCTTTGACTGTGGCTGTGACTGTGACTCGACCCGACTGGATTTGCAGTGTCCTGTCTGCTTTTTGATTTGTTGCAGCTGCGTGAAATTGGTCAGAAGAAATATCAATAGCCAATAGTACGTGATTTGAATTTGGAGCCGCTTTGTTTAGTGTTTAGTTTATCCTCAATCAATGACCACGATTTCAGCCATCATGCATTTTTTAAAGTTATTGTTTTATTCAAACGAAAAATGGAAATACGTTTTAAATGCTATTCGTCCCAACAATTGATTAGACTTGGATAATTAAAGGAAAATAAGTTGTTCCGATAATATAATTCGCATCTTCTCATGTTCGTAAATTGTAATGGACTGAAATTCAACCAACTCTCAAGTGACTAAAGGACTCGCAGCAGAAGTAACTGCCAAAGGAGCAAAGCAGCACAACAACAAAACAAAACACTAAAAGAGCAACACAGCGGCCTGCCACTGCCACTGCCACTGCATCGCATCCACTGCCAGAATCAATGAAATGAAATCTGCAGTGGCACATGAAACAAGCGAGTGAAAGCAAATTAGAAATTGCAAAAATTGCTGAGGCATTTGCCTTTTGGCTATTCGTACTACCACGAACCCAGTCGCTGCTCCTGGTCTCACTCCTCACTCCTCGTCCGGCTCCTGTTCCTGTTCCTGCTCCTAGTGGTGGGGTGTGCCACTGGCACGACTGTTTGTTGCTGGTTGGCTGCCCTCGCACTGATGACTGTCAACATGCTGATAAGTGTTAGAGCCGACGGGTTGCCTGCTCTAGGCACGTTGCAGGGCGATTTCTGTTTGTCTTTCTTTCTTTTCGCTTGGCTGTCGGTCCGTTGGTCCGTTGGTCGGTTGGTTTGTCTGTCTGTCCATCCTCCTGTCTTTCTATCCGTTGGCTTGTCTACAGCAATGCACTGACCCAAGCAAACGATAATTTTATTATGACAAATGCGCAAAGTCAAGGCAAAAGTGTTACATATTTGTACAGTTCCTTGAGCAGCCAAGTTTCGCTTTGCAAACTAAGTAGATCGGAGGGCCATCGAATAGTCTTTATACGCTAGCAAATCAATGCTGAGGATTTCATTCGCTAGACTTACAGATCACAGATAAAGTTTCTAGCCACCATCTTACACATGTATTTATAAACTTCAATTAAAACAACAGCACTAATTTGTAATTTTCATGAAGCTTAGACTGCTCATAATGTATTGCACTGACCAAGAGAGTCTAATTGAAATTGATCGCTTAAAACAGATACAACTGACATGTCTACAATTCCGCTGGAGCCATCTATGCTAACTAGCAACCAAGTGGCTTAATTTAAGAAGACACTTAGCTTGTAGCATAGTAACACCAAGCGAGTGTGTAGTTAGGAGTCTGTTGGTTCTGTTGGCCCAACTTCAACGCTGTTACAGCAGCCAATCGTTGTGAAAATCAAGATTGCATCTTGCTGGATCGTTTACATTTTCTGCGCAAGCGACTGTATTCTTCTGAAGATGTCAGCTCCAATCTAAGCAACCGATTTGTCTGCGCATAACTCTGAACTTCTCTCGCTAGCAGGCTCTAACCACTATGGAGGCTAAGTGCAAGAGAACTAAATAATAATTTTTATAATTTATTCATGGAACTCTAGCCAGGCAGTTCAAGAATTTACCATACGAATCTATCTTATGGCCAGCTGCAAAGGTCTTAACTAGTCGTTGTGTAAGCAGGAATACTGAAGTTCAGATACTCGTATAAATAATTAACATGTGTCTATCTGCCCCTTGTACTCAGGAGTTTGCAGTGCAATGAGGCTTGTTTCTTGTTGCTTTCTATGGAACTTTGTTGACTTTTTGATTGTTGGCAATTAAAGTGATCACGACTAACGTTCTAAGTAGTTAGTGCACTCATTTCTTTTGTCTTCTTCTTTGAGGCGCTTTAACGCTGAGCACGCAGTACTCAACAGATATGATGATAACATCCGTGGCCTCCGGTCTTTGCCTATTGTCTTCAACTGACTGAGTCACTTCACTTAACACTTGAAGGCTGTTGGCCACGCTTAGGCGTTTAACTCGTATTCTAATTTTTAATGTATAGTATAGTCAAGTGATGTCTGGAACATCTCAGTGAATGAGAGTTAATGACCTTAACTTTACCGCTCCAACCTACGTGACTAGCTCCATAAATATAGAAACAGTTCTTGCGTTGTTTTGTTTTATTTGTTGATTTAAATTAAAGCAAACACGCCGCATGCCAAAGAAGCACAATAGATTCTCGCAAATACCATATTAAAGTGCTGCTTTAATACAACATTTTCTTGGATTTCGAATGTAGTTATTGTGCTTTTGCAAAACTAATCTGAAGCAAAAGTTTCTATTTTGTTAAGCAACAACAAGAAAACGAAGAATATGAAAGCTACAACCAATAGCAAGCAACAGAAACTACCGCCTGCTGCTCTGATTTAACTGCCATTGCTGATGTTGAAGCCGGAGCTCGCACTGAAGGTGAAGGTGGAAGCTGGACCTGGTGCTCGGGTTTTTAGATTGTGCTCCTGCTGCCTTACTGCCAGTTCGAACAAATTTAATTCATTGTGAGCTATTCATTTACCATGCACAACCTTAACTTCAAAAGCGTCTCTCTCCTCTCATAGCTGCTCGGAGTGCTGTGTACAGTGAGCAGTGAAAAGCGTACAGCTGTTCTTATTGTTATCATTGGCGTTTCATGTGGTGAACTGAAGACAATAGTCTCTTGGACCACCTCCCAACCCCTTCTCAAGACCATGCCCACTGCTGTCATTCTTGCTTCGTCCTGCTTGACGTTCTATTAGAAAGATTTCAGCCGCGGGTGGGTGGCTAAGTACACAAACCCCCTCCTGTGTGTATGTGTGTGTGTGTGTGTGTATGTGTGGCTCCAATGCAAAAAGTGGGAACTTAACACATACACACATGCCAGTTGTAGACTTTAAAGGCAAACACTGCCATGGCTCTATAGAATTACTGCTGCGGTTGTAATTGTTATTATTCTTGTGGTGTATTGCTGCAAGCTTAATTGAAAATATTGTAAGTACAACGATACTTTTGTATGTGTTTAGTAATAGCTAGCAGCACTTTGCTGCGCCGCTCTCAACAAACGTAATGAAGTGAAGAGCCGCGAGCAAAACACACACACTCCCGCACACACTTGGTCTCTGTTAGTATTGCGTAAAGTTACGTATTCTTCTCGAATATAACTTTTAACGCCTTATAACTGCCGGCTATTGCTCTCAACATGCGAATTGGCCCAGCTCTACAATGGAATGAGTTTCAAGATATAGTTTATTATGGTAATAGCCCAGTTAGAAATGCAAAGCATCTATAGCTGCAAAGGTTATTTCTTGCGATCAGGGTCACCACCAGCAGAGTTGTGTTAATAAAGCCAAACAGCATAAGAAAGCATGCATATGAGTACGGTTAGTAAACTGGCTCTCCAAGGGTATAAATATCAATTTGACCTGTCATTAGGCATATGTATGGTTTGTATGTATATCCTAGAGTCCTCCTAATATTACTGTTACATCATAAACATTTGCAGTAAATTAGGGAGTAAACGCTGTGAGTTACCACGCAATTCATTACAAAGCAACTTGATTAATATTGTGGGTGTTGGCTCTGTTGCGACGTAAACTGACTGCTAGCATGCCACATGCCACATGCCATATGCCATCTGACTACGCCAAAAAAGCATAAAACATAAAGTGACCAGGCGAAAGCAGGTCAGGCTCAACTCAACTCAACTCAACTCCACTGATAACAATATAGCCGAAAGGGGTCAAGCCTAAATGAAGTAACTAAGCGTGGGGCGAGCTCAAGCAAACATACTAACATACTTACTAGTCATACATAAGCGAGTATATGGCAAAGACATCGCCCAAGACATAGAAACGACGGACATGGAAAACCGGTTACAAGGTGACACGCTTTGAATAGAACCCTTCCATGGCCTGTCGCTTTTATCTTGTTGGTTTGGCAGCTATGCTTGGCTTGGCTTGGCTTGGCTTGGTTGGTGGAGCTGAGGCCAAGACGAGCTACTTTCCACAACATTGTCTGGAAAAGCTTTCTGCTCCAAGGCTTTCATTATAATTTTGAGTGTTGAGTGACTCAATGCCGTGCCGTACATTGTCTCAGTGCATGTTCGTGTCCTTTTATGAGCCATTTTAGTTGTTGCTACTGCTGTTGCTGTTGCTGTTCTTGTCTTGTACTTAGTTGTGTGTCTACTATATGCAATTAAATTAAATATTTAACTTAATTACATGAACGAACTAACGCGTCGCACAACACGCAGGGATAGAGTCAAGTCAAGTCAAGTCAAGTCGAGTCGAGTCATCGAGTGTCGTCATTGCCGCCGTCGTGGACTCGACACGGGTCGAGTTGTCATCTCCTTGGGCCTGTCAAATATGACAACGCTCAATAATGCAACATGATTGTAGGAAGTAATGAAAGTCAATTGTTACGTAGAAGAAAAGTCAAGTCGCAGTCAAGAGGGACGCTGTCACGTGCTGTTTTCCTAGTTATATTTAGTAGTAGTAGTAATAGTAGTAGTAGTAGTAGGTCAGGTTCTTCTTCCTCATTCCTGGATTTCAACCCATTCCCTACCCCTGAATGCTCTAACCGTAATGACAATGTTGCTTACATTCTGCGTCGTTGCGTCTGCTGCTTGCTAATTGAATTTAATGTAGTTTAATTGAGACGAACGTGATTCTAACTAAAAGCGCTTTATGTTTAATTTAGCAGCAACGATAGCAGCCAACAGCCAACAGCAACAGCAAGCAAAGCAGTTAGCAACCAGGCTGTTAGTCAGTCAGGCAAGAGTTCAATAGATGGACGACAATTCTTGGCACTCAACTACTTAGTTGACATGATGAGTACTGATGCTTTTAAATTGTTTAAATTCAAATTAATTGCTGCCAAGTCAAAGGCAGTTTTCAGAGTGAATGTGCGACAAAAGCATTTAAATATTTCATATTTTTATGGCAGATGTCAGCAATTTCTTTCAAGTTTATCAACAGATGAATTATGTATGCCAATGAAGAAGTTTGCCCCAAAAAATGGCAACTATATCACTCGCTGCGTATGAGTAATAGTTCTGGGCATTGCAATGATTTCAAGGACATTTTCAATATTAAAAGCTGTTCGAGCGCAGCGCAGCGCGAAATTCAAACGCAGCTGCTGCATCGCATTCCAAAATTGTAATAAAGCCAACAAAACTACTCCGTACTCGTACTTGTACCAAGAGCCGAGTAAAAGTAACAGGCAAAGGGAATTGCCAACAACGACAGCTGCTGGAATTAGCTTACAGTTGCCCGTTTTTTTCTCTTTTTGTGTAAGAACTAGTAGACGAAGCAACTGTCAGAGAATCAGGCATACTATCATCTCGCAAAAGAATGTCAAAAAATAGCCAAGCTGTATAATAAATTGAATTTCTTCTGACTGGTCATTTGGCGCATCTAAGGCCGTGGCTTACACAGACATACATTTCAAAGTAAATACAGGAGAATCGCCATTTCTCTAAGCATTTTTGTGCACTTTCTTGCGACATACCATACTCGTATACTCGTATAGTATAATCCTTGACACCATCCTGGCAGCACACGTACGCTAGTGCTCTCCATGCACTCCACTCTACTCCACTCCACTCCACTCGACTTCACACTCACAGTCAGCGACAAAAATGCCACCAGACGCAAATGAAATTACCTCCAAGCCCGGGACATGGGACACCGGCAGACTCTGAAGCTCAGTTGCGACTAACTTCTACGGCAGCTCAATAATCCAAATATCATATTTACATCGTGCAACTACCGGTGCAAAGCGAAGAGAGCTCACATCTTGCAGGAATGTGAGGACAAATTGCTAAATGAAAACTGACATTTCAATTCTTTTATTTTCTCTTCGTTGGCGTTTAGTGCGCGTACTATTTTTTTTTGCTGATTCTTCAGCAAATTAATCAAATCATACCTGAAAGAATTCTGCTTTTCCTCAATACCAAATATGATTCGTAAGCTATATTGCGAATTTCAGATTGGATGTATTATAAACTATTTATTTATAGTGTATAACTAATTCGTCTGCTCTTGGGGAAACACACGCCAATATTAAAAGCCTCGAGGCCACACCCAAATTAGATATACGTGCATACATACATACATACATATATCTGCAATACATTTTAATAACTAATTAAACGCTCCTCTACGCGATTTCCTGCTGTCTGACAAAATGCAGCAATGCGCAAATTACACACTAAAATGTGCCAGGTTGGCGCACCAAGAGCCTCGGGCGTAAACGGAAACTGCCAAGCAAGCAATAATACGAGTACTTAAGTATATTTGTAATTTCTCCCACTCCCACTCCCTCTCCCACAACAATTACGCGCTCTGTCTCTCCCTCTCTATTTCTATCTGTGCGCTATAGGGTAACAAATCAAACATTGTTTCAATTTATCAAATTAAAATTAAAATTGCCAACACAGTGCGGCAGCATACCCCTCATCAAGTAGCCCCCACGACTACTGCACAGCTTCAAGCTCCTATAAGCAACAAGGAACACTTAGTTCACTTCCCTCCCAAGCCCTCGCCAAACGTGCAATTTGTTCGAAAATTGTTGGTCAACGAAGCAAACTTAATGGCGTGTGCTCTTCTTTATTACGTTCACATAAAACCAGAGAAGAGAGCTGCTCAATAAATATTTAATTATAAAACGAAAAGAGAAAAAAAACGTTAATTACTATTTGTCATTTGCTTAATAAGTGACGCCAGCGCAAAGCAGTATAGTGCTGCCAAAATTCTGAGTTCTCCACACTATCGCAAAAATGGAAACTCGTGAAAGGCAGCCACGAATATAACTACATTTAGTACGCCGTAATGTGCCTTAATGCTGCAAATTGAAATTTTAACGCAACAAACTACATATTTTGGCAGTTTCGTTGCTGAAACGTGGCAGTCGACTCGGTCATAGACATGGACATGGACATAGACATAGACATAGTCATGGACACACTCATCGACATAGACATGGACGTGGACATGGACATGGACATGGCCTATCCGAAACTATTTGTGGCCATGCTTTGCGGTCAGACTGTGGTTGGCCCACGTTACGCCTGTTGCCTGTCACGGCACTGCAGGGATGGGCAGGGAAGGGCAGGGCACGCTAGGCCCCGCCCAATTGGGCGCTGCATAAGTTTGCGGTCGCTCCTTTCATTTCATTTTGCATAAGCTCTAAAGTACACATCATATATTATTAAAATCGCAAAACGGTCAATTTTGCCTCAGTGTCAACCCTCGCCTTGCCTTGCCCTGCCTAAGTAATGGGCTCGACAATTGGGTTTCATGCATGTATAAATATTTGCATTAAGAATTCATGATTGTTTGCCTACGAAGAAGCAGAATCGCGCTCTCAACCAATGTATTAAGTGAATTTATTGGTTGCGTTGAGCTGCCTCAAGTCTGATCACCGCAACAATCATGAGTCTTAACTAATTTTCGATTATACCATCAAACTACCACTGGCTATAAAAAATTCTAAACTTTCTGAGTATTTTTTTTTTTTAATTTAAATTTTGTTTCTTACATGCAATTATTACATATTAGAGTTTTAATACTATGAGCATAATTCAATTGTCAAGTCTTGGAGTCCGAAGATATTCGACATAATTAAAGTTTATGGCTCTCAGATTTGGCAATTTCGTCGCAGTAAATGGATATGTGTAGTCCTAAGTACGCCTTCAGGCTATAAAGCATTGGCTTTAGATTTGCATTTGCCTTTGCCTTTGGCTTTGGCTTACATGATCCCATAAAAATCACGCAGTGACTGATGCAAATTTATGTGTCGGGCCCATGGAAGGTCTAATTTTTTAGACGCGCGTTTACAATGTTTTTGCCAGATTTGCATGCCACAACAACAATTTGAATTTGGTTCATAAGGACACACCCTAAAAATGTGGCAAATGAAGTGGCCGCATGGGCATGGACAAAAGGCAAAAAACATACACAATTCATTTTGAAAATGAATTTGTTCCGCTGTAACGGCCATAAATGCATTTAAATTTATTGGAATGCGCGACAGCAGCATCAGTAGCAGTATATCGTACGTCTATATACATACATATACATATACCAGTACGTACATATGTACTATATAAGAAGCATCGAAAAAAACAACACGCTCACCCATTGAATGACAATAAATTATCAAATTTATTTTGACAGCGCGAAAAATCCCGCTGTGGAGAAAAAGTTCAAATACTCGTACAAAACGTCAGACGAAATTGAGCAAAATATATCCAAGAGGGGCATTTGTGACAGGAAGTTTCAGTTCAGTGGTTGTTCCAGCGGCCGGTTCTGAATTGCCTGGATACAAACCAATATTCATTCTCCATATAGTCGTACATGTCCATCGAGGACCAGATATCAAACCCGAATGCACTCAGCTCTAGTGCCACTTGGCGTGACAATATTAATTTATATTTTTAATCGAAATCCCCTAAAACGCACATCGTTTCATTTTTTCTGCAGACATTCCATCATCATCATCATCATCGCTATCGTCATCGTCAGTCTATGCACGTTCCGCCCATGATGACGACGATTTTGCCTTTTATTGCCCAGAGGAAGGTCTATTCCCAGACGACTATGACTGCCGGCTCTACTATCGCTGCGAAAAGCTCTCCGAGCACTACATCAAGCCATACATGTTTGCCTGCAAGGAAGGAACAGTCTTTTCGCGTACTCTCCAATTGTGCATGCCGCCTATGCTGGCCGGACGTGGCGAGTGCTCCTACTACACAAACTACATCAATGAAATTGACGATAGCCAGCTGCAGTCGGATGGGCTCGTCTCTAACCCAAATGGACATATTGCGGAGCCAAACAACGACGCAACAACTGCTGCCCTTGAGCTGCACACTTACGCCACAGAGAATCAGTTGCCCACCAACTATGGATTGACAGGACTGAGTGGTGTTCAAGTCATATCCTTTTCGAGCACTTCATCTCTGCGCTCAGCTGATGATGAAGGTGTGTTCTGCAATGCTGATGGATTTATGAGTGATCCTAGCGATTGCACCGTATTCTATCGCTGCATCTCCAATGGACGTGGCTACAATAAAATCGGCTTTCGCTGCTCGGATGGCACGGCTTGGGATGAATCCCTGCAGTCTTGCAATCATATAATCGTAGTGCGCTCTAATGGTGGTTGTCGTATGCAGAATGATCCACTGAACGATGTTTACGCGGATCAAACTTCTACACAGTCATCGCAATCGAGCTTCCAAAATACAACTTCGTCCTCGTCCAGTAGCAATCAACAGAGCTCCTCTACAAGTTCCTCAACGTCCTCTTCCAGTTCTTCATCTTCTAGTACTTCGCAAACTTCAACAAGTTCGACAAATCAACAGGAGTCAAGTTCGAGTTCAAGCTCAAATCAGGAGTCGTCGACATCGAGTAGCAATCAGCAGTCTACATCCAGCTCAAGTTCAAGCAACACGGAGACTTCAACAAACCAAAACTCTGGCAGTAACCAGTCCTCAAGCAGTAACCAAAGCTCGAGCAGCTCAAGTACTGGTGGCTCGAGCAATCAAAGTGCTAACAATAATCATAATCAAAGCTCGAATAATCAAGATCAAAATCAAAGCTCCAGCAGCAATCAATCTTCAAGTGGCAGCCAAAACAGCCAAACGACTAATAATAACCAAAATTCGGAAAGCAATCAATCTTCGAACGCTTCCAACAATCAAACAAATCAGAACACCAGTACACCTGATTCTACAAAATGCGAGGATGAGAACACCTATATACCAGATAAAAGCGATTGCAAAAAGTTTTACAGATGTCGGTTAGATGATAATGGAGTATTAGAAAAGGTACCGTTTACATGTGGACCTGCCACTATTTGGAGCCAAGTGGAGCGAGTTTGTATTCTCCCCAGCGAAGAGCAGAAAAAACAATGCAATCTGCAGACAAGTCATCAAAATGCCAACAATTCCTCTGAACAATCAGCCACCAGTAGCAACGAAAATTCGAATGGTCAGTCCAGTAGTTCCACCTCTACCAACAACAATAATAGCAGCAATACATCCAGCAGTCAACAAGAATCATCAACATCAAGTAGCAACCAATCTTCCAGCAGTCAACAAAATTCATCGACTAATTCATCATCAAATTCTGCAACAGAAAATACAAATAATGAAAATTCAACCACCTCAACTTCAAATATAAGTCAAGGTTCAACCACAACTTCTAAGCCTTTAAATCCCGAAGGAGAATGTCAAGATACAGAAACATATTTGTCAGACGCAAGGGACTGCGCCATTTTCTATCGTTGTGTGGATAACGGCAACGGTGGATTTGATAAAGTTTCTTTTGATTGCCCACCTGGAACAGTTTGGGATCCAAATTCAAAGGGCTGCAACCATCCAACAGACGTGCAAAAGGAGCAATGCAAGGCTATGGGCAATGGCACCGCGACTTCTTCAAATCAAAGTTCTTCCAATCAAGGCTCTTCATCAAACCAAGGTTCTTCTTCTAACCAAGGATCTTCGTCAAACCAAGGATCTTCGACAAACCAAGGGTCGTCGTCAAACCAAGGATCTTCGTCTAACCAAGGCTCTTCATCAAACCAAGGATCTTCGTCTAACCAAGGATCTTCATCTAACCAAGGCTCTTCATCTAATCAAGGCTCTTCATCTAATCAAGGAGCTTCGTCTAACCAAGGATCTTCATCTAACCAAGGCTCTTCATCAAACCAAGGTCTTCGTCGTCGTCTAACCAGGGATCTTCATCTAACCAAGGCTCTTCATCAAACCAAGGATCTTCGTCTAACCAAGGATCTTCATCTAACCAAGGCTCTTCATCTAATCAAGGCTCTTCATCTAACCAAGGCTCTTCATCAAACCAAGGGTCTTCATCTAACCAAGGGTCTTCATCTAATCAAGGATCTTCATCAAACCAAGGATCTTCATCAAGTCAAAGCTCTTCGTCAAACCAAGGATCTTCGACTAACCAAGGATCTTCGTCTAACCAAGGCTCTTCGTCTAACCAAGGCTCTTCATCTAATCAAGGCTCTTCATCTAATCAAGGAGCTTCGTCTAACCAAGAATCTTCTTCGAATCAAGGCTCTTCGTCTAACCAGGGATCTTCATCTAACCAAGGCTCTTCATCAAACCAAGGATCTTCGTCTAACCAAGGATCTTCATCTAACCAAGGCTCTTCATCTAATCAAGGCTCTTCATCTAATCAAGGAGCTTCGTCTAACCAAGAATCTTCATCTAACCAAGGCTCTTCATCAAACCAAGGGTCGTCGTCTAACCAGGGATCTTCATCTAACCAAGGCTCTTCATCAAACCAAGGATCTTCGTCTAACCAAGGATCTTCATCTAACCAAGGCTCTTCATCTAATCAAGGCTCTTCATCTAACCAAGGCTCTTCATCAAACCAAGGATCTTCGTCTAACCAGGGATCTTCATCTAACCAAGGCTCTTCGTCAAGCCAAGGATCTTCGACTAACCAAGGATCTTCGTCAAACCAAGGATCGTCGTCTAACCAAGGCTCTTCATCTAATCAAGGATCTTCGTCTAACCAAGAATCTTCTTCGAGTCAAGGCTCTTCGTCTAACCAAGGTTCTTCATCAAATCAAGGATCTTCGTCTAACCAAGGCTCTTCATCTAATCAAGGCTCTTCATCTAATCAAGGATCTTCGTCTAACCAAGAATCTTCATCAAACCAAGGATCTTCGTCTAACCAGGGATCTTCATCAAACCAAGGCTCTTCGTCAAACCACGGATCTTCAACTAACCAAGGATCTTCGTCAAACCAAGGATCTTCGACTAACCAAGGATCTTCGTCAAACCAAGGATCGTCGTCTAACCAAGGATCTTCATCTAACCAAGGCTCTTCATCTAATCAAGGCTCTTCATCTAATCAAGGATCTTCGTCGAACCAAGAATCTTCTTCGAATCAAGGATCTTCATCGAACCAAGGTTCTTCATCAAACCAAAGCTCTTCGACAAACCAAGGATCATCGACTAGCCAAGGATCTTCATCAAACCAAGAATCTACATCTAACCAAGGATCTTCGTCAAATCAAGGCTCTTCGTCAAACCAAGGATCTTCATCTAACCAAAGCTCCTCAACAAACCAAGGAACTACTCAAAAGCCCTTTAAGCCAGCTGAGAAATGTGAAAGTGAGGAGACATTCTTGGCTGACAACGATAATTGCTCCAAATTCTATCGCTGTGTTGATGATGGCAAAGGCGGTTTTGTGAAAGTTTCATTTACTTGCCCACCAAACACAATTTGGCATCCGAATGCTAACAGCTGTGACCATCCAGCACAAGTTGATTCACAAAACTTGAAGTGCAAGAAAGGTAACACTAATCAGAGTACTACCAGCTCGACTAGCAGTAATGAACAATCTTCAACGACTTCTTCAACGACTTCGACTACACTTGAGGAAACAACGACATCAGTTACCTCGAGTACATCGTCTAGTCCCAGTAATGTTGGATCTAGCTCTTCTCCAAAACCCTCCGGTAAGTGTAGAGTAATTGGAGAGTTTGTGGGAGATCAAGAAGATTGTGCTAAGTTTTATCGATGCGTTGATAACGGTAGAGGAGGCTTCAACCAAGTTGCCTTCTCATGCGGTCCAGGAACTGTGTGGGATGCTCAGATATTGGCCTGTAATCATGCATGGGCCGTCAAAGATAAAAGCTGCGGAAATGGAGCAACAACTCAACGTCCAGTTGCTCCAAATAGTACGCCAACTCAAGCTTCTACTCAAAATAATTCGCAATCGGACAGGCCAACAACTACAAGACCTTTAACTACAATCCCGTCTACACAAACACCTTCTTCTCCAAGCTCATCGACTAGTAAAAAACCTTCCACTCAAATGCCTGCTATGAAACCTACAACTCAAAAACCAAATGGCAAAGATGAATGTCAGTCCGACGGCTTCATAGGCGACTCTAGCAATTGTGCCAAATTCTATCGGTGCGTTAGCAATGGTAAAGGTGGCTTCGACCAGATTCCTTTCCATTGTGCGGCTGGAACAGTTTGGGATCAAAGCCTTCAAACCTGTAATCACGATTTCAACAATTGCAATCCCATTAGCGCTGGTAATACGACCACTGAGTCTGACAAGGGTCCTTGTGACAACACAAACTCAACCTTACCGCCAACTACAGATCCCAATACAACAATCCGTCCAACCGAAACCGGCACGGAGTCCACAACTGAATCGCAACAAACAAGTGCATCACAGCCTACAACTACAATATGGACTACAACTTCCAGACCAACTACAACTGAATCACAGCCTATAACTACAATGTGGACAACAACAGCCAGACCACCCACGACCGAAACTCAACCTACAACCACAATATGGACGACGACCATTGAACCGTCGTCAACAAACGATCCATATCCAAGTCCTACCACCATGAATCCTCCAACAACTACCACTCCAGTGCCCAATTTACCACCAGGCACTGAATGTAAGGGAGAAGGATTCATGGCTGATCCATACAATTGTCGAAAGTTCTACCGCTGTCTAAGAAATGGAGATTCTTTCTCAAAACATCAATTTATGTGTGCTAAAAATACAGCTTGGAACGAAGATATACAAACTTGTGATCACGCCGCAAACGTTCCGCGTTGCTCTGGTCAAACTGAAACTCCTGTTATGACCCTGCCTACAGAAAGTCCTCAGCAGTCAACTACCCCACCAAATGAGAAACCAACTAATCCCACAACGACTGAATATCCAACTAAACCCACAACCACCGAATATCCAGAAAAGCCAACCGAATCACCAACAAAGCCTACCACTGAATATCCAAAACCCACAACTGAAAATCCAACAAAACCTGCCAGTGAATATCCAACAAAACCCACAACCACAGAATATCCCATGGAATCAACAGACACTCCCGGCACTGCAACCAAACCTACCACTGAATATCCAAAACCCACCACTGAATATCCAACAAAACCTACAACCACAGAATATCCAACAAAACCCACAACCACAGAATATCCAACAAAACCCACAACCACAGAATATCCGATAAAGCCAACAGACACTACCGCCACTGCAACCAAACCTACCACTGAATATCCAAAACCCACCACTGAAAATCCAACAAAACCCACAACCACAGAATATCCTACAAAACCAACAGACCCTCCCGGCACTGCTTCGACCACTGAATATTATCCTGAAACAACTGGAATCACAACAACATCGAAGCCAGGATATATGCCCACTACGACTGAATCCAATCCCAGTTCTACAGTGGAGCCAAATATCAACTTCAACTGCACTAGTGAAGGTTTTCATGCTGATCCCCAGAATTGCAGCATTTATTACCGGTGTACAAAACTAAATAACAGTTTCCAAGTGTATAAATTCCGTTGTCCAAGTGGCACCGTTTGGGATTCGTCAGTGGAGACTTGCAACTATGCAGATCAGGTCGCCGGTAATTGCTCCTCAGGAAGTATTCCTACAACAACATCCAGTGAAATAACCACACAATGGACAGAATCCCCCACAACTACCATGCAGCCAGTGACTACAAATAGACCCGAAACTACAACGATCCCGTCTATTACAACAAATCGACCGGGCGAAACTACAACAAGTATATCCGAAACTACAACTATTTCGATTGGCTCTACAATTCGCCCAATTGAAACTACAACTACAATTACTGAAGCAACTGAAGCAAACACGGAGGGACAGACGACCACAACACAGCTCCCACCCCAGCCTCAACCTTCAGGCAACTCAACTATCCCATGTCCTCAAATTAGCGAAGAACAAAGTTTATTTGTGTGCCCGTCGGGCTTCCGTCGACATCCCAAGCAATGCAGCATGTTCTACCAGTGCAATGAAAACGACAACTCCAATCTTAACATAGTGATGTTCCAATGCCCCAACGGCACTGTATATCAAGAAGCATCCTGTCGATGCGCCAAACCCCAGCCCAACGACACCTGTGGCAACAAGAGTTCGTCACGTACGCAACCAATTGAAGGAGTAACACATCCAGCAAACATGGCAAGTAGTTATGCAGTTAAGCAATTTCATAATTCAATTAACAAAAAATCCTTTTAATGTTAGGTGCAAATACATTCCACAATGCCACTTTGCCCTGAGGAGGGACACTTTGCCCTAAACCAAGACGAGTGCAGCCAGGTGTTCATAAAATGCAGCTACTTTGCTCAGACCGGTCGCATTGAGGGTCAAATTAATCGCTGTCCGCAAGGGTTCACCTACTGGAATGTGAGTCGACGTTGCGAACCATCAAGAAAACTGACCAACTGCACTCCGGTCACTTATAATGTTGGCAACAGCGTCCCCTTGGAGTGGGTGAACCTTGGATACAGACGTCGCAGCATGCGTGTCTAGAATCCTTACGTATAGGATAAGTTTAGTGACTACACGAAAAGGCGACGCAATTGTTTGCTGCGCAAGCGCAAATCTGCAGCGGAATCTGCAGCTTGCGCAGCAAATGACGAGCCATCTTCATAAGAAAATCACAAGTATAAGTCATAGTTCAATTACGAGTATAATAAGTTTAACAAAGGTCTACAACAAAACATATTGTGGTGACGGTTTAAGATTAAAAGAAAAACAACAAATTTGTTTTTCGACCTATATCTGTAGCAGAATAGGTTAAACTTTTCCATTACACATACGACTTTTAACATACAATACACAACATATTGTAGCTGTTCACACATTAGACTTGTATTAGTATGTTTGTAGTATGATTAAAGAAACGTTCTGAACGCCATATTTAGAGCTTAGTCTATGCTTAAAGTTTATAATAAATTACAACATATACAAAGTGGTTGCGTTTGTTTGAATGAGCTGAATCTTAAAGTGGCTATAGATTTTCTCCGTTCCTTCTCTAACTACATATGAGACAGTCATTTCCTCTTCTTTGCCACTGGCGGAGCAGATGGATTGTCACCCTTGTAGAATTCCTTGAGCAGTGCCATAGCCTCATCCGCACGCACACCGCCAGTGATGTTAATTTGTTGACCCACAACGGCAGCCACATCGACCACCGTTTTCCCACCGAATCGATCATTCTCGCAACCGTAGATGATTTCCTTGACCGCCAGCGTGTGCAATGCCGCTGAGCACATAATGCAAGGCTCCACGGTAACGACAACGCTGATTTCGCTGAATGTTTGACGAGCCGGCAAGCGCTTCTCGCGGCAATAGGCCAAGGTGGCATCGATGCATATGAACTCCGCGTGACGTGTTGCATTGCGATGCACATTCACTTCGTTCCCGCCACGTGCGATGATCACGTCGCCGTGCACAAACACACAGCCAACAGGCACCTCGCCGGCGTCACGTGCACGGCGCGCTTCTACCAAAGCTTCCTCCATAAAAGCGGCCATTTGGCATGGAAAAATCTTGGAGTATTCACTTCACTTGTGAACAAAAACACAGCAGGTAACGACGACGCCACGACACAGGCACACAACCAAGCAAAAGAATAACAAGCGAAAACAGCTGTTTGTATGCCAGATAGTTGGCAACGCGAGCGCGCGCGCCATCTTGATAGGGTAACACTGGCCACGGCCAATGACTGCTTTTTAAATTAAACCAAGCAAAGGAATAACAAGCGAAAACAGCTGGTTGTATGCCAGATAGTTGGCAACGCGCCATGGCCAATGACTGTTTTTTAAATTAAACGCTAAGTTTTTCATATTCTATGAGGTTAAGCCCAGACAAACATTAAAACTATTTTATTTAATATTCTTAGATGTACATGAATCATATTCCCCTTTAACCTCATTGCGCATTATTGTAATTAGGCCGTTTTTCTGCAAGAAGTTGCTAGCCTTTTCCACCCAATTGCTATTGTTTAGAGCACGAGGACTCGGGTGTGGTAAGCGGAAAACAGATACTGATACTGATCTACAGTAAGACGAGCGACTTAATGCTGTATAAACGTACTCACCCACTGCCACCACAGTTTGTGGCTGAACCAGGTTAAGCAACTGTTCTAAAGCATTCAAACATATGTCGCGTATCTGCTGCTTATATGCGCCTTTCAACTCATTCGGTGTAATATTATGACCGTGCTCGTCGAAGAATGCCAAGGGACAAAAATTGTGTACAAAACATCGGTCTGCAAAAGTATCGATTCTCCCGCCTGCTAAATGCAGAAAAAAGCTCCCACAAGCGCACACCGCTTGGCTCCTCAATTTTGCAATTCAGTCCCTCCACGGGCCGTTTGGGATGCACCAAGGGTGGCTGAAGTACCTCGCCCGTTAGCTGCATTATGTCACGGACAGTACGAACGTTGCCAAAAGGTACCTTAAGACATATTGTCATAAGAAAAGTTAAAATTACCACTCAATGACTGACTTACTCCTGTCTGCCCCATTCCATTTGGACCTGGATTCATGCCAATGAACATTAATTGCTTGCGTCCTTTCAAGAAACGACGTAGGTAAGCGCAATGCAATGAGGCTGCATATTCTAACGGATTGTATATGCATTTAATATTTTTTTGGCGGTTCAAGTGAAGCAATTTTCTTATTCAGTGTGCACTCAATTTCATAGAAGTCCATCCAAAGTGGTTGTCGAAACAATTCCGAATTGATGGCTCCAGGTAACGCAGTTACCTTGGGCTTAATGTCCTCAGTTAGTGCTGCTTGTTTTTCTAATTTTCTTTTCAGCATATTTAAAATTTTCAGTTTATGCAAATTTAGCGCGCAGTTTAAGAAAACATCAATGACCGTAACTGAAATCAGCTGACAACTGCCAGTGCCGCCAGTATATACCATTTTATATTTCAAGCAGTATATACCATTTTATATTTTAAGCAAATAAAAAAGAAAGAAGCAACACTTTCGCGGTGTGGGAATGCCATATTTCAAAATAATCGAAACACATATGCGCAAATTAATTTAAAAATTATAGTTTTGTATTCCGAAAGACAATATATTTATTGCATGTATTAAACATATCTTAAATAAATGAACTTTTTTATTGTAGTAGAAGGCATTCTAAATATCATGTTTTTTCGCGGATTTCGTAACACAGACCAGCACAGGCAACAATGTCGTGTTCTCAACACTGGCACCTTGCGACAGCTGTTCACCCTATTCTGTCATTTGTTGTTGTATTTTTTGCTACACATAAACATAAAATAAAAGAAAACATAAAAATAGTCAAAGTAAACGTTACCTGTTTATTGTTTGTTATTGAGTTTCGCCCAGATCCGGCGCATAGTATGCACCGCAGTGGTTCAATAACTCTTAACCGTTTCACATTCCTATTCACCCAAAATTGATTAAAAAAAGAAAGTGCTTGGACGACACTAGAAAAAAAAAAAACGGAAACTGGCCTTGGAACGCAAACCTAATTAAAATTGCACCTTTCGAAGTGGAACAGCATTTACATTTGGCAATGAAATTATGCACTGGCAATGAACTCCAGAGTTGAAGGCACACACCAGCTCCAGCGGCGCTCCAGCCCCAGCTCCATGGCCAACGAACGGAAACAGAGTAGCTCCAAGATGGAGATTACGAAGCTCAATCACGAGCTTGTCGAGGAATGTAAACGCAGTCAAGAGGATTCGATATTGTCTCGCCACTTACGCCACGAGCTTGAAAAGTACGTACACAACAATTATTGTTTACATATATATGTACATAAGTATATGTAAGTACACCGTCCCAAAAATTGAGCATGATAAGCGACGCGCTGTCCACATAATCAATGTTTTCATTACGTTTGTTATAGCTGCACTCTGTAGACATCGCATTCACGCTTCTCTTTTATTCTATTGTCTTTTTCTCTTTCTGCGGCCTCACAGACATCCACGTGAATCGCGTCGAGAAATGGTTAGAAAGCAACGCAATGGCTGTGCGCCACTTTTCATTGCCTGCAAACGTGGCGCAGTTGTAATTGCCGAGTATCTCATAACCATTTGCGAGGCGGACATCGAGCAGCGCGGCCACTTCGAAGTGCCCGAGGACAATAGCTTTCACTATGTGTCGCCACTGTGGGCAGCTGTTGTCTCCGGAAAGTTGTCCATGGTCAAGTATCTGGTTCGCATTGGCTGCGACATTAATGCCACATCTGATTCAGGCTCCACGCCCGTGCGCAGTGCATGCTACATGACGCACACTGAAATTGGTAAGCTCTAATTCGCTTCTATGTTTTTTGTAATCTGTGCACTCAATCAATATACAATTGCAGTCAAGTTTCTTGTGGAGAACGGCGCGGACATAAAGAAGCCCAACATCAACGGCGGCACTTGTCTCATCAATTCGGTACAGTCTGTGCAGCTTTGCTTGTATCTGGTGCGCAAGGGCGCGGACATCAATGCTCGCGACATTCAGGATAAGACGGCGCTACATTACGCCATACAGGAGCATCGACTGGACACCACTCGCATGTTGATTGAACAAGGTGCTGATCCGTTTGCCAAAAGCCGCTATGGCGACGATGCCCTACGAACGGCATGCCTCAAAGGCGCTCATCAAATATTCGATTATTTGAAGAAAGAGTTAAACTATTCGGTGGAACGTATTGCAGAGGCACATGAACTAATGGGTTCTACTTTCTTGGACGAGCATAATGAGTCACGTGTCTGTATTCTGCATTGGCGCATGGCTCATCACATACGAGCTGCCTATACTCCTTACATCGAGAAGAAGCCAAAGGTGCCGTTACGGAATGCCTACGAAAATGCCGTGGAGTTCGCTACCCTAGAGGAGCTCGACAATATCGCCACAGATATGGATGCGATGCGTACGCAAAGCCTGTTAATTTGCGAGCGTGTTCTCGGGCTAACCCACAAGGATATGCTTTTTCGTCTGACCTTCCGAGGAGCTTCTTACGCCGACT
Organism: Drosophila sulfurigaster albostrigata; assembly: GCF_023558435.1. Classification (NCBI taxonomy): domain Eukaryota; kingdom Metazoa; phylum Arthropoda; class Insecta; order Diptera; family Drosophilidae; genus Drosophila; species Drosophila sulfurigaster. Next base: position 37,354,621 of record NC_084882.1, on the reverse strand, counting down.
CACTGCAGCTGCAGCGTTGCATCGATCTTTGGCGCTTTTTATTAGAAGTACGAGTCTCCAATTGGTCCATTTTACACTTTGAGACATGCTTTGCGGCTCAGGCCTTGGTGCGTCTTATGCTGGATCTGCATGTACGCAACTCCAGCCATATGCGTACTGATGCCCTCGCCCGGTTCATGCATCAGGATAATATGTTACCCAGATTTGAAGATGTGCTTGGTGTATTTCGAACGCTCGCCGAGAGTGCCGTGGAGGTTAAGGAATTGCTGCAAGTGCGACCCGTCTTCCGACGCCAACATGAAAATTATGACCGAGTGCTGCGTTGCCTGGCGCATCTTATTTATCTGCTAATCAATACCGTCCACACAGAGGCTCAGCACAAGCAGATTTTTCAGGTCGTTCACAGGACGGTCGTTGTCGGAAATCTACGCAGTGCCAGCACTGCAGACACTCTGCTCCACTTGGGTGCCTCGCGACTCAATGTGATTAAAAGCGGTTACATTACTGAAGACAATTTTGCCGATGTGCGTTTGATATATCTTCACTCTGCCGTTGTATTTATTATTTACATCATTGCAGAAGACTGTGTTCCCCAACGCGGATGTCATCAAGTTGCTTATTGAATGCGGTATTGATGTCAACACGAAAAACGAAGCCAAATCAACACCATTGCATGTTGCATGTCAACCTTACAACTACGACAATGAAGTGAGTTAATCATGAAGGATTTTACACACCAGAAAGTTATCTAAAAATTATCACTTTCTTGTAGATTGTTCATCTGTTACTCAAGTGTGGCGCGGATATTGATCAGCCAAATCGGGCCGAGAAGCGTCCATATGATTCCATTGCCTCCAATCCCACTAACACCATACCCCTGCTCAACTACGTATCATTGCAGTGCCTATGTGCGACGGTTCTTAGTAAGCATAAGATTCGCTACAAAGATCATCTGCATAAGCAGCTTCAGCTATTTGTACATAACCATGAGCCATAGGCCATGGTTTACACATGAGATGTTTGCACGCTCGCCACTCCTTAAATTGATAGTAATTAAAAGTATTTAATTGGGCCATGTCGAAATTTGACCAGTGTAATTATTGTTTCTTCTTACCTATCTGTCTGTATAACTACTTCTCCATCTATCTATCTATCTACCTACCACTGTTAAATTATTCAGAGAAACTTATTGAAAAGCTCAATAACAAAACAAAACAAAAAATAATGTATAACAAAAGCAAAATGTGTAAGCGATAAACGTGATATTAAATCTGTATAGGAAATGAAAGTGAATCACAATTATTTTCGATCATAATTAACAGGCAATGGCAACACCAAATAGCAAACTCAACGCTATTAACTCTAAAGCATTTTGCATTTAAGTGACAAACTTAGGCAACAGAAAACAAATATAACTCATCAGAACTAATTACTCTATATATACTTACTAAATACTATATATACAAGTGTATACACTATAGAATAACTAATTTAACACTTGTTAAAAAATGAAATTAAACTCTAAATGAATGGAAAATTAATTTGCAGAAGTATTAGTGGGTTCATGGGTATAGTTTATACGGCCAAATAACTCGTCTGTCAGCAAACAATAAATGTATTGTTGCTACAATGCACAGAATATGACAATTAAATTAAATATGTGTATCTAAAGAGCTACACAATCTCTATGTACGTATAATACACCAATTCTAAACAATAAATTTATAGCTTACAGCTTGATATTTAAATTAATTCATAGATTATAAACATTTAATACAAATACAAGACCAGAATCAGTTATAAAATAACCACTCTATTGACAATTGACCTATGTACAGCTTTGCCTTTATTAGCAACATTACATTAATTATACACTAACAAGGTAGGTATGCGTACATGAGTACGGGAGTAAATCGTTTATGCTTTAATATTGTAAGTAACATGTAAATAGTGACTGTGTGAATTGAGTTACGATTAAAGCAATAATAATTAATAAACACTCAGTATCAGTACCAGGACAATGGGTTCGCTAGAAGCAAGAGCAAGGATGGAACTATTAATGTAGCTAACATTGTCCTACTCCTGAAAGTGCTTTCACAAGTATTACGCAGATTACTATAACTATCAACAATATGGATTTTCCAGCCCATGTTGCTATGAGTGAAAGAATTGTAGTACACGGTATCTGGCCATGTGATGTTGGGCGTAATCTCAAGCACTGCAGGTGGCTCGCTACTGCAAGTGTTCAGCAAGGAACGATTAAACTTCTTAAAAGTAGCAAAATTATCATCTAACCGACGATCATAGTTTTCTGGATAGCGAGACAAGCAGAGCGGTCCCGCAGCTGTGGGCTTCGGTTGTCCACGACGAGTAAATTCAACGCCTGCCAGTACTCTGATTTCACTCTGCTTGGCATCCGATAAGCGATCGAAACCTCCCTGAGGTTCGTCAGTAATTACCAAAGGATGGTAGTGCTCTGGAGAGTGTGGATTGTTGCCGCCGCGCACCTGGAAGGTGTAGGTCAGGCCACGCTTTAAGTACAGTTCGGGAATCATGTGTCCATTGATGTACCACGCCAAACCACTGGACACATGTCCTGTGAGGCCCTGATATCCACGCATTCCTCCAGAAGGCCCCAAATAGGCATTAAAAGTGCGCACCGTGCTATTATTAGAGAATAAGAAAATCAGTAATATTGCAGAGGTGCAATGTCATTCTCTTACGGATCCGTAATTCTTGTGCGCTCCCACAGCTGGACTTGTGTTACCAGACGCTTGGTGAAGCTAAAGCAATCATTAACAGGTTCCGTAGTATTGAAGTCAATGATTATATCACTTTTGGGATAATATGTATGAAATGCAGGTTCATTATTTGAGTCCAGCTGACCAAGTGCCCAAACAACATAATTGCTTCGATCCAGGAATATCTCCTTGTCCCCATCATCAGCTAAAAATTAAAATGTGGAAATTTAACCAGATACTAATAATGTTTTTAAACACTTCACTTGCCTGATTTGAGAGTACGCCTAAAGCTAATAGTATTGATGCCATCCTTGCGACTATACGTATTCAATTGAAAACTATCCAATCCACCGACTACGTCGTCACGACAAACGCCTTTATACTGCCCCAAGACCTTTACACAAGGGGCTAACGAGGTAATGTTGTAGTCCACAGTGTAACCTCTGATGTCATCTATGTACGCCACCACAACATCGGCGCCAATCATTTGACTGGATACATCTGACCCTGAGATGCCAAAAGACATGTAGTCCATTTTAGCAACTTGACCAGACAGTTGAAACGTGATTTGGGGACCGAAAACCTCCCAGGAAATCTGTAAGTCCTTGTGCAGTTGCCTGCAATTCGGCAAGGAGAACTCGTAGGGCGTAATCTTCACCAGCGATGGGGGCACATTTAAGCCATCGGCTATTAAAACATGGCCATAGTTCTCATTGTCTGCCACATCGTAGACGCTAATCCAATCGATATCAAAGATTGTCTTATCGCCCGGTAATTCCAGTTCAATGACTTCCTTGTTATATTTACGAATGGGATCGAGGCTGAAAAAATAATGTATTTTTAATACATCTGTTCGCCATTGCTCGATGATAAATGAAACACTTACTAGCCCCGCTCATCTGGTATTTTGCTGCCTCGACTCGAAGGCTGTGCACCCACGCCTGTCCAGAAGAAGGTGCGCTTGCCAAGCCCATCGTACGTGAAGTCTTTGATGCGAATAGTCTTCGAGTCCAAAATCTCTATGCTAGTACTGCTCACGTTGTGGCTGCGCTTAGAGAAGGTTCCGCCAGTTTGAGTGGTCGGCGGTTCAAAGTCCTCGGGAATGTAAACGTCACCAAAGTTATTCTGATTATTGAGATCATAAACTGCTAGCCACTTGATTTCAGTCATCTTTTTGCGATCTGGCAGCGTGAGCGTAAAATCTTTGTTATGGTAGCGATCTAAAATGTTCGTTCTGCGAATATTTAATATTATTATTATATGGTCATATCTTCGGTTAAGCTTTTATTACTCACTTGCCATACTCATCCGGAACAATAAAACCTTGAGGACCCGGACGATTGCTAGCGCCGGACCAAAAGAATGTATCGGCTCCGTTACCATCATAATTGAAACCAGTTATAAGAAAAGTAAACTCATTAACAGCATAGACATCCCCGGACACCTGATGATGATATGAATTAAGCTTGCCGAGATATTTGCCCCTATATGGCCCATCTTCATCGTCGCCTTCTGCATCTGTTGAGAAGAAACCACAAAGAATTTAAAAAATCAAGGTTGACGTCTTCACTGACTAACAATTCAAGAATTCCAGCAGGAGATTGCAAAATGGTTCACATCTCGACTAATGCGAAACCGTTAAGCTGAAGTGGAAATATAGACCAGTTTCGCTAGTCTCACACGAAAGTGAATTTATTTTCTTTGTTGTTAATGTTGTTGCTGTTGTTGCTGTTTTGTGTTACTCATTGTCTTGCAGGTTTTTCAACGTAACAAGTATTCAAGTTTCTCTTTCTTTTTGCGTGTCTTTCGTTTTGCTTGTATGCGTATTTCTACACGAGTATGTATCTATGTAGATAGATTTCGACCATATCCACTTACATATACATACATAAATGTATACATATATTAACGTTCAAGCAATTAGAAAATCCGTTAATAGAATATATAATATATGTATCTTTACTTATACTATAAATAAATCCGACTAACTTTTTATTATATTATATGCATACATTGACGAATTGACATTATTTTATACTTACTTGAAGCAACTGGAAAACAAAACAAAATTATCGCCACAAACACACAAAGTAGTTGCATATTTGGAAGCCGTCGCTGACCCGGAACAGCTGTAACACGCCTATTAACAGCGCAGTCGCAACAGTCACAAAGTGCGACTCGATTTGATATATTAATATAAACCATATTAATGTCACAGCTTAATTTGTATACTTCACTTAACGTATTTTACAACATGTTGCAGTCATTGCTTTCTAGGAATGAATGTGCAGCTAAGCTTTATTTCTTTAAATTAACTTTTATCCGCGTTTTGTGTTTTACAACACTGGCCAGCGAAATACAGGTTTTTGGGTATTTTTAAGGTTGTTTCGTTATAATCGCGTAGCACAATACTTGCAGTATTATTATTTTTGAATTGTCTAAAACCGGTTTAAGCTGAGTTTCAGCTCCTTTCTGCGACGGTATCAACAAGACGAACTGTCTGTATGTACTGCACAAAATTAACTAAACGAGCAGTACTACAGTTGGAGTCTCAATCAATGGCGTCTGCGCAGTGAGCTGCTCTCTTTGATTGCCATGCTTTAGTCTCTCATGCTCTTCAAGCCATGCATGCTCTGCATTCAATCAAATAAAAATATATAATATTTTTTAAGCTCTTCAAGGATCTCTTTCATGGTTAGTTAAATCACCAGCCACTAGGGAACCACAGCCATTTACTTTACCATCCTTAATCAACGTATTTCAACATTTACATTTCTCAATTCCAGATTCTGTTAAAAGTCGAAAAGTCACGATTTAAGAGTATTTGTATAAAAAGAAACCATTCTTATTATTTCGATATTTTGCTTGCAAAACTAAACTTCGTATATTTTATTTGAGTTACCACTATTTTTGTTTCAATAATTTCTTTTAATACTAAATCTTATGATTTTGTTTCAAATTGCAACAGTCGCGCTACCGACTAGTAAGGTTTTAGTTCATTTTATGAATGGATTTATTTTCTTGTTGTTGTGATTCTTCTTTGCATGCTTTCAAAAATGTATTTACGAATTTATTTACAAAAAGGCATGCTACAGATCAATTTTTAAAATGTCCACTGCCCAATACAAAATTGGCGATTAATTGTTTCAACGAAATAAATTGTGGGCATAATGTGTGTAGTGTATATTTGTCTGAAACAAAATGTACATTGTATGTATTAAAAATAGAATTTTTACTTAAATGGTAATCGAATTTCACACGGTTTTTTCACAAACAACTTCTTTTATTTTGGGCTCAATGTGGATGTATGTATGTATGTAAAAGTAACCGTCCATCCTGCTTTCTAATTCTGTATAACTAGTTCATTGGAAATACATATTTAATACATAATTAATTCTCATAAGAAGCACATATTTTTTTTATCATTTATGCGTTTACATTTCATTCTTTTTGAACTCTCAATGCCTGCAATTCATTATATATTTATTATTTTTTTATCGATTAACCTTTTTAGTTCACATTTTTTATTAACACTAGACACACTAGATAGCCTAAAAGTCGACCAGTTGTGCATGGTGAGAGGGGACTGTAAACAATTGTTAAGTTGAAGAAGCTGAAAACCATTTTAATATGATGCCAACCAAGTTAGTTACTTTATGGCAGGTGCAGGAGAGGCTGACAAACAGGTGACCAGGTGAGGGGAACCTATATTATATGTAATATGGGACTTGGACGCCTGCACGCAAAGTGTAACTAATAATAGCAATACTTAGCTTAAAACATAGCGTATAAAAATATTGTTGTTTTTTTTTTGTAAGATATAAAATTAAAGAACTTGAGAACACTAATACAAATAATTATGTTAAAATTAGGTTTTGTTTTTTTTTTTTTTTGTATGTCTCTCATAGGAGAAAATTTAAAGACTGCAGTATTTGTATACTTTTATTATTTGCATTATATTTTAATTGATTTTATTTTGTTTTTCTTTAATTTTCTTCTTAACAGATTCTTAGTAAATTTAGATGTTTAAATGAGCATTTCGTATTTGCGTGGTGATTTGTATGACTGATAACAGCATGGGGTGAAAGGTGAGGTGAGGTATGCGCTGGTGATATTTTAGCTGAGATTTAGTATCATACATTATTGATAGGCTAGCTATTTTAATTATTTTCGTTTTTTAACAGCTTGGAATGAACTTGATCGAAAACGAAGATTAAAACATACAACAGAAAGAAAAGCGCACAACTCCTATTTTTAACTTTTTATGCATGCTAAACTTTTTTTTGTGTTATGATTAAACTTAACAGCGAACAAAAATTTTAATATGCGTTTTGTATGTATATTTTTTCATTGTTTTTTTTCTTTTTGTAATTTTAGATATAATTTTTGTTAGAAATACTTGGGCGCATATTAATATAAAAAAAAAAACTTGGTACACTACGTTTGATAATTCGATTGTTTCTTTAATTGCGCTAGAAGAAAATTATAATTCTGCTTCATCATTAAATATATAAATGTTATCTATGTATAAAATTTGTTTATTTATATTGTACGTATCACTAAGGAAAAATGTTACAAAGCTTTTGCTATGGCATTTTTGTGTTGTTGTTGCTGTTGTTTATGTGTGGGTAGGAAGGGTCTTGGATCAATGATAAGCAAACAATTTATATGAATTTTGACGGCGCTTTTGAAACAAATCAATCGAATTATCATTTAAATGAGCCGACTGTTGCCACTGTTGCCAAGGCTTTGCCAAGGCCATAGTAATGGGCGTGGGTGGTGTGTACAATGCTTGCAGTAGAAGTTTTAGCTAAAATTTATCCTGAAATATGAACAGGTTATTAGTCGCGGCCACAGCTATAATATTTTCCTCGGGATGCCAAGCGGTATGTAAGATTTTCTTATTGAAGTCGAGACAATCAACGCTGATCTCGTCCTTCTTTCGTTTGCCGCCAGTGCAAACTTTTCTCGGTTTTAGCACCGTCTTGGGCTTAATAATATCCCTGGATGCCTCGAGAGTGACATCTTTTTTCGAATTTCGATCAAATACGCGGAAAAAATTGTTGTAACTGCCCGTCATTATAGAGCTATCCTTGCCATTCCAACAGCACTCAAACTTGTCAAAGATGCAGTCGTTCTCATAGAGCGAGCACAACTTGGCACGTAGGTATTCGTGAACCTGCAAAAGCACAAATGTTGCGTCGTGAACATAGATCGAAGCATTTTAAGCTGAATCTCTTACCGGGTAGGTCTCAATTGGTTTTGTCTCCATGTGCAAGTCCCAAACTTTGATGCTTAAATAGTCTCTGGAGATCATATAGCGACCCGAGTTGCTCAGCTTAACGTCACTTATGGAGCTGATTATTTCACTAAAGAAACTGCGATTCGTTGGATTTTCAGGCTCCTCAAATTGCTTGCTGTGACGGTCACAAAGTGCCGCTGATCGCATATCACATAATCGTATTGTCCCTTTGGAGCTGGAGTATACAAATACATTGCATTCGGTCGGATGGAACTCAGCTGCGGTTATGACCTCCGTCAGCTCCTCCATATTGGTTGGCTTGATGTCAACAATATTGTAACTCTGATTAACCACCTCCAGATGCCAGAGGTTGATACGCAAATCGTCGGCTGATAGGAAAGTCTCTTGATCCGAATTAACGCTAATTGAATTGATGTGATAGGTGTGTGCATTGGCGAAAGTCCGACGTGGTGAAGCCTCAACCATTAGCGGCACTTGCTTTACAGAAGGAACTCGTAAGGCGGTTACGTTTTGTGGATCTCTGATGAGACCATTCTCCTCTTTCGTGTTATAGCCCTCAAACGACTTATCGCGCTCACTCACTTTCCACAATTTCACCGTTTTATCATTGGTGGAGAGCAGAAAGTGCACGGGGTTCTTTTGATGCAGCCATCGTATCTTATTGATTTTCTCCTCGATTTCCAGCGATTTGAGATAATCAAATTCAGGCTCATGCGATTGGAATGTCGAGTAGACATTGTATTCACCGCGTCTAGGATTGGAGGTTTTTGAGGCGGGATCACGCTTCAAAAATAATATTTTATGTTATTAATTTGATGGTAATTCATGAAATCTTGATATTCACCTGAAAGATGACGACGCGACCTCCTTTGTCGCCCGTGGCCAACAGCTCGCCGTCATGATTGAATTCAACGCAGGATATGATATCCGCATCGGTGACATCATCATCTAAGGCGCCCTTGATCTGTGAGAAGCACCAGGAGGCCTCTCCATTACCTGTAAAACAGAAAGAGAGAGAGAGGGAAAATTGTAGTATGTATTGAATTTCACATTTCCATCACTTCTCATTGTCGGCAATCTGCGAAGTGCCTAAGTCTGTTACATTTGATTTGCGCTTGCCCTAAAGGCAATCAATAGTCACAGTAGTAGTAACACTAGCTGGAGGAGATGAGACGAATCGAAAGGACAACGATGACGTCTCTGTATTCGTTTATTTAGTAATGACGCCAAAGCTAACCATCGAAACTTTTTTACTTTTTGGTTGTACAATCCTACAAATATAAGTGTGTACATAATTCAATAAATACGAGCTTTTTTAATGTTGATTTAAAATATATCTTGCAATTCCGAAGTCCGTTTTATTAGAAGTATGTTGAAGTATGTTGACAACACATATTAATTAAAATACTTAAATCCACCAGAATGTTTGTAAAACACACCCAATTCTAGGTGGCGCGGTTTGCTTTCCAGGTCAAGGCAACTTATCCATTTATCCAAGAGTAGGTCGATTATAAACAAACTTTGCTTAGTATTCAATATTTAGCTTTTAATTAATTCATTCTGGGATTCAAAATTAATTTTTTTTGAAACTATTCTATATATTTAAACTTGTAGTCCTGACAAACTGAGCAATAAAACGACAGCAGCTTCTTTAAGAACACCGCACATTTTTTATAAAATAAATATAAAAAAAAGGAATGAAAACACAAACTGTCATTGGCTTATTGTTAAAATGATTTTTAGTTGTACTGTTATTTATGCAGGCACATTGTAAGTGGTTGTAGAACTTCGTAGGACTAAACTAAATAATAATCAAATATTGGCACAATTATTTAACAATAGCACGCGATATCGCAGCAAAAAGCACAACTACAACTTCGCAACGAGCAACCTGAGGAGTCGTGCCCTATTCTATTTTTTTTAGAAATGACATTACTCTTTGTATAAAAATAAAAACAAAATCCTTGTATGTTTAATTAAACATGTATTGTTTTATTGACACTCTAACCAAGAATGGGAATATTAACTGTATAATTAGCAATTATCAGAGTAGAAATAATGTGTGGGGGAAAAATAAACTGAATTTAATAATCAATTAACCTCTTCGAATTACTTTTATGAGTTGTCACTGCTAACCTGTTATTTTAAAACTTCTTGAGATCTAACTTAAGGCCTACAGATATATATTAAAATAATCTTTATAGGTTGAATTAATTATAATCTAAACTTATGATTTATCAAATCGCATAAAATGATTCAATATGGTTAAATAAAAACCATAAAATAACAAAACTTTATGGTTAATTCGGCCATAAGTAAATTTTAATTTAATTCATTTTCTTCGAATATTTTTTGTATGTATTCAATTTAACTTGCGGACGCTTATTATTGAAAATTGTGACCGTTAGATGGCGCCAATCATCAGAAAGTAAACAATATAAGCTATTTTCATACATTTGTTTACAAATTGCAAACAATTTGTTTATATTGAATGTGGGATTTTACAAAATCTTTAAAAATCGCAAGGGAAGAGAAAGAGCAGGGCAAACGAGAGAAAAAGAAAATACAAGATACCCCAAGATCTGGAAGAGTAATAATGACTTACCGGCCATGACAGTTGAACAGTTTTCGTTGAGCAGCGCGCGCGAGTTAGCAGGAGGCAACACACAACAAGCCACAACAACTCAACACGACTAGCCACACAACAACAACAATCAAATAAGGCCAAGGAGTTGCGGTCGCGCTCTCGCTCCCAATCGCACTGCTGACACTCCCGTTCTCACTCTCCCACTAAAGGCGCTCAATTGTATTGTGTGCGTGTTGGGGAACGTCGTTTTATTGTTGTAGTTGTTGTCGTGAAAGAGTGTTGAACGCGGACTTTATTTTCACTTCTACTTTGCCTGCGCCGAAGGAGTTAAGCTTGCCAAAGAAACGACGACAATGAACAAACCGAAAGCAAAAGACAAAACCAAAGTGCTTAACTTTCGTTGCTTTTGTTTCGGCCCTTTTCTTTTGTTATTGTTGTTATTGTTATGTGATGTACTTTGCTTTTTATATGTACGTTTCTTGTTTTCTTTTTTCGTCACTGCTCAACACAACTTAAGCACGTATACTTATTTTGCTGCTGCTGGTGACGACAACGGCGTCGACGACATGTGGAGAAGAAACTGCAAAGTAGGGGAGTATATTTCGTTTACATACATTTATATACATCATGCATGTTCATATGTACATATGTACATACGCCGACGACAGCAACATAGCGAGGAAGCAGCAAGAAGCAAGCAGTATTACACAGTACTACTGTCAGTATGCATGTGTGCTGTGTATGTCGTGTGCAGCCGGTGGTTGTGGTTGTATGAGAAATTATCGCAAACTAATTTTACACTATTTCTGGAGATTGTCGGTCGGTAGGTTGAGAGAGTAAAATGCACGATAAAAGACCGTCGTAAAGCGATATTAACGCTTGTATATTTGCTAAACAATGCGATTAATATTATTTATTCTATTGCAAAACAAACATCCCTTAGCTCTCATTGCTCTTCTTTCTCGTCGTTTACTCCAACGACGTGTTTCGCTTGCCGTTTGCACCGTTTGTCTTACGCTTTGTTTTATCGCGTTTTATTTGCCGTTTTCTGTCTTAGGTTTACCAAACGCAACGGGTGGCAATCTAACCTTCAAAATGAACGTTCCTTGTTTAGCAGCTATTCTCTTACAACACAAATTTCATACATTTATTTGGGCATTCAATAAAGCGCTGCGTTGCCTCTCTACAAGAAAAGCGCGGCGTCGCTGGAGACGACGACGCACAATCAATATTCGATTTGAATGCGCCTCGTACTTAATATTTTTGCATAAGTATGTACATCTCTTTTCACAAATACACTGCACACAGCACACGGCAATACACACGGAGACTGACGCGCCGTGACGAAGATTATCATCATATCAAAATCGTGTTCACATACATTCATATATATGACTATATAACTACAACTCTCGCATGACAAATATGACAAAAAAAAAGTCGGATTCTAATGCTGTTCTGCTGTTAATGTTAAGCTGCTTCTTCTTCCAGTTTTTGCCGCCTCTTTTACTGCACTGCTTCGTCGCCGCCGTCGTTGTGTTGCGTCGTCGCTTTTGCAAATGCGGCAGCGGCGGCCGAATGGGATTTTACGCACTTTTAAACTATGTACACCATTGAAAAATACAATTGCGATGAGGGTATAACACTTTAACGCGCAGCGGTAACAATTTCAAATTAATTACTGACTAATTTGTTTTCTTAATTTCAACATAAAATGGAAGTACCAAAATTTATTGCAAATTTCGCACTTTACAATAGAAGTTGCAGGCCACTAATTCACTGCAAATAAACGGCGTCCAATGTGGTTTCGCCGGTGTTGGCTAACGTAAATTTCAAGTGCTGCAAAATGCCAGCCACAACAGCTGACTGGGATGTCGCATATTTATACACGCACAAATGCAAACACTTACGCATCTATGTACGTATGTGTGTCGGCGCGCACGACCTTAAAAAATAAATAACTTATGCGATTTACGGAAGGAAGAAAACTCACTTTGCGGCTTTTTAGTGCCGTTAATATTGATTGCCGTGTTGAGCATGTTGCCAATTTTTGTAATACTCGACTGTCGCATGAATGTACGTGGCGGAATAGGTGGTGGCTGCGGATCTGGCGGCTCCAGGACTGGACTTTGACGACCCCAACGACCCATTCTCTATCTCTCTCTCTCTGTCTGTCGCTGTCTCTGTTTTATTGTTACAGTTTTGCTGGCTGGCTGTAAGTAAATTAAATGATCGAATCTATTAACATATATTTGGAAGCACAATCACACGCACACATGCATATACACATGTACACCATATTGTATAATAAATATTTGTTTAAGACCTGGTCATTTTAGACCTTAGCACATGAGCGGGCTTCGTGTTTTTCAATTTGTCAGACAATTAACACATGTCCCCCCGCCTTCCCCCTCCCGACACCACCTTCACTCACTCGCTCTCCCCCACTCTGGATTTCTCTTTTTGTCTACTTGCATTTATCATACAAATGTCTCCGACTAGATTGCTTTTTTTTTTTTTTTTGCCAGATTTTGCTCACAAATTAATTGTGCAAATGTGCTTGTCACTTGTTTACAATAAGTCTTACGTTGGCGAGCACGATCGTCTCGAAATAGTCAAAACGGCTTTAGCATCTGGTTGCAAGAACTTACGGTTTGTTTCATATATTTGTATGTACACATGTTGCACATATGTATGTTCAGTTATACATATGTATACATACATGAATTTTAAACTCAAAGGACACAAAATGAAGATATTACATTTGTCTACTAAAATGATAAATGTGAAGGCATTGTGGTTTAAGTATAAGTAAGTAGTAGAAAGTAGTCGTAGTAGAGATATTAGAAGAGTTGTAATTTAATAGTAGAGTAGTAGTAGTACAGTATAAGGGATATAGAGCAGTACAATATTTCGAATGGTATAAAATAGATCTGTTGCCGAGCTAAAGATACAAATTCCAAATATCAATATGTGGACATCATATTGTAAGTAAGTAGTAGAAAGGTAATGGTAGTAGAGATATTAGAAGAGTTGTAATTTAATAGTAGAATAGTAGTAGTAGAGTATAAGGGATGTAGAGCAGTACAATATTTCGAATAGTATAAAATAAATCTGTTGCCGTGCTTAAGATACATTTTCCAAATATCAATATGTGGACATCATATTTACATATGTACACATATGTACATACATGGTGCGTATGAGCATACATATAAATGCAATCTTCACAGTTGCGATGTTCGTGGATAGAAGGAAAGCGCAACAAGTTGATAAGAGAGAAGCATGCGCCCTAAGAAGAACAACAATAACATGTGATTGTAATCCAATTATTACAAACAAGTCTGTCTCAGTGTCGGCGAAATAAACGTGAGTAAACTCGCAGCCTACGCATTAAATAAAAATGAGAAAATTGCCTTTTTTTACAAATGCCCTAGTACATATGTATGTACATATATCACACACAGATTTACATAATGCATACATATTTGTGTACATAAGTGTGATGTATAACTTCTAGATTTGTACACTATAATGACATAAAAGATGGAAAAATAATAATAATAATAATCAAAAGCTTGCAGCATCTGTGCACAAAAATACTTATTTATTCTATACGTTGATATTATATCTATGTATGTACATACATACATATGTGCGTTTGTATGAATTTGTATAAGCATTGCATTTATTTATATTTTGCTCAGCAATAACAAAAAAAACATTGACGTTAGCCCAAACAGACTTTGTTTATTTTTAAAAGAATGTGAAGGAAATGCTGAAAATTCGTTAACAAACACATCAAACAAGAGCTCACGCACATGTGCACGTACACACACACACACAGACATAATCAGGCAGTGTGACTCTATAAATAAGTAGGACGACAAATTCATAGTCCAGTAGCACGTGTAGCACGAGACTGACTCGCACCTTCTTCCGCTTACTTTTACTTCTGTGGTAATCGGTAACCGGGGTGGGCTTTGATTTGAGATATTTTTGGATACTACCTGTAAATATGCCATCCTCTTTAAGGTAAATTTAAAGTAGACAAGAAACCAAGTGACTCGCATAGTAAAAGTATGGAGGAGATAATTTGGTTTCTAATAATATTGCTATGGACACACTGACATCATTATGTTTCGATGGTGTCGCTTATCTTTTGGCTGTCCAATTATGCCACTTTTGTGTGAATGCGATTAATGCAAATCGATAAATTAAACTCATTAATAGTTTGATTGACTGGAAGCACTCAAACATATGTGTAGATCGAGTATACACGATTATTGACGGGGTTAAATCTTACAAATTGTCTACGAGTTATCACCGAAGTCGGATAAAGTCAATTTATATGGTTTGTTGTTGTTGCTGTAATTGATGCGAACAGATTAAACAAATATTTTGGCATAAAACTCAGCTCAAGTCAGCTAAGCTAGTGACAAAATAACAGTCATTAATTGTGGTGTTATACAATGAGTGTAGAGTCTGTACACACATATGGATCTATGTACTTTTCAATTTATATGGCAAATACAACTCCGAGTATGCTTTTGCTGCGTGCTCTTACTATACGAGTAGAAAAACAATGTTGTTCACCTCAAAAGCCGCCAAGAACGTCAACAACTGAAACTTGGATCGCACGTACACAGCAAAGTTGCTCGCATGGCATGGAGAGGGGTGGAATGCTGTAGAAAGGGCGGCTGGATTGTGTTCTTAAACGCTATGGTATGGATTATCTTACCATTTTTATTTACTAGGACAGTTATATACTAGCAGTGTTATACTGTTATATATACTAGACCATGTGATATTTACTTGTTATACTATTATATGCTGTTTACTTAAAAACTCATCGCAGATTCTGATTCTCAATATAACTCTAAAATAAGCGAAATTAATAATTTTTTTTTCAAATTGTCGATGGCTTTCTATACTTAAATTGTATTTTTGAAACTTTTCCAGTTGTTTTGACTCATCCGCTAAAGAATATGACGTATTTAAATTGGTTTTATGGGCTTATTGTTGTTATCACGTACATATGCATATACATCCATACATACAAACATACATATATGTATTTTCGTGTTTTGTTTGGTTTAAATTTTATGTTTATAGTGTCTAGTCTTGATTGTAATTTGTTTTGCTTCCACTCATTCGTACATGTAACGGTTAAACAAAACGATTCTTACTTTGCTTGCGACACTGTTTATGCTTTTTGCATTACTTATGAGCACTTGTACTTTCAAATTCTTTAACAGAGGAGAGTCGAAGTCGATGGCGAACGCTTGTAGTAATATGCAACACCTATGCTGGCCATGCGCTTGATAAAGGCACTGAAACTGATGAAACTAATGTTGATTCAACTTCGACGACGCAAATCAAAAACCGCAAAAACGAAACTGGCTACGACGCCGCGTCGTTAAAATTAGCACTGAGCTCGCATGCGTCGCCTAGCGAAGTGCGGCCTATGATTTCTTCTGCATTACATACAGATGTACACTTGTATGCGTACAGTGACACATCGCTTTACCGACTCACAGAATACGGTGAAAGATTTTCCGTTTATTTTTATTAAACTAAATTGTTATCCTATCGATAATTCTTTATTAATGTAGCTTATGTTATGTAAATGCATTATTGTTAGAACGTATATAGATTTATGTAATAATAGTCGATATATATGTACTATGATTACTATATTTTTTGGTATTTAGCAAATTTATATTCCAGCAATATTTTTTTGCTAGGTTCTGTCTGAGGAGCATCCACTGTAGCTAATTTGCTCTCATATACTCTCTCCTCGCGCGCTCTCTCTCTCTCTCTCTTCTATTTAGCAATAGCGTTCAACACCTGCCGTTGCTCGCTGTATGTGCTGGTGAGGTGGAAGAAGAGCCTTCTCTATCTGCGGGTGAGGAGCGAAAAAGCCAATCGGGCTCTTTCGGTTTGAAGATTTGAGTAATGCATAAACAAATCAACAACGTGCTGGTTAAGTGAAGTTCTTGCTTTAATTGTTATCACAGCGCACCTATCTCTGTAATTTCGTAATAAACATTTATTTGCTTATTGATAGCTGCGAGTCTTGTGGAGTGCCTGTTTACATTCTTGACAAGGACCATCAAATTATAAATTAGACATTTTTTACATGTTGTTTGGGCTTTCGAATGGACTTTTATTTTTTACCACATATCTCTGAAAGATTTCGTTAGTAAATTAATGTCCTTATTCAAGATATTGTATTTAAGGCGTAAGTGATTGGAATGATTATTCCAGTCCTCGATGCCATGGTGAAACATCACCTCTAGCACCAACAATTGTTCATATAACACATCCCAATTGACACCAATAGTTGCGGCGCAGGTGTCGAGCAACCAACGAAATGAGCAGGGGAAGAACTTTCTTAAATCCTTCCTGGTTGACTCGCCTGTTTTTGATATATAACCATGTAAGAGCCAACAATCAAAATTTGATATCTTTAAAAGCGGCTCTAATTGAATTATTTTCTTTTTAGACTCTTCCTCATCTACTTCGTCATCTTCATGCTCACTGCTTGCTTCTAATTTGGGCTCAATTGAGTCCTTGGTCTCTGGCAGTAAATTGATTTGGCGACGAGGCAACTTTAGCGGCACTCGCAAGGGGTCCATGTGGCACTCATCGAATACTTGTATTGCTGCCAAATCCTTAAGCGCAATATCTTCTTGGTTAACCTTCAGTATATAGCTTGGCGTTGAGCTTATCTTCCAAAACGGATTGTTTGCCTCCAGCGCCTGCCGACGCTCGGCACGTTCTATAATTTTACCTTGATATTGTTTACCATATTGAGCCACCGGTTGGCGAAATACGAAATCAGGTCGTTTTTCCCTGCGACGTAACTCATCAATCCAATTCTGCGTCTTAATGTCGCAGTTGGCGCGGCCCTCTTTGCAACGAGGTCTCGTGCGCTGCAGTGTCTGAAATAAGCCTATCTTTTGGTAATCCGCCTGACAAGCCAATTCAATGACGCTCAATTGCTTTCCGGCAGTAGCTAAGTATTGGGCAAGCTCAGTGGTTTGATTTTTAAATGGAGCCACTTGATGTTCAGTGTGATCAACAACCATCCATTCCGGAACCTGGATACTTAAGTCCCCCTTCTCCGTCTGTGTGACGTGTAGCAGAATACGCTTAAAGTAACTGTGCGCTGGCGTTAAACTGGGCTGGAACTCAATGCTGTCTTTGATGTCTGCTTCCTTGCTCAATCCAAATTTATTTCTGAGCAGCGTTTCGAATATGAGGCAAATGTTTTCTCGCATACGTTGCATGGCTGGAGTTAGCAGCATATCCTGGTAGTTGTATTCCTGATCTCTCTGCCTACGCTCCTTGCTCAAAAAGTCGTCGACCTTGCGTCCACTTTGAGTGGACACGCCAAAGCGTTGGGCGAAGCTTTCGTTAAAATGAGCAACGAAATTCTTACGCATTTCTACAAATTGCATCCACTCCGTGTAAACAAAAAGTGGGGCCATTGGCTTATGGTTCAAATTCGTGTTGACAAGTGAGAGGTGCTCATTGACAAGCAAGGCCGAATCGGATATTGCACGTTCTTTGACATCGTCCAGACCAAACATAAGCTTTAGTACGTAGACTATATAGGCCATTACTCGGGCTTCATAACGCGGATATGTGTGGGGTCCATTAATGGGGTTAAAGGACGGCGGCAATGCATCCATCAAGCTTGCCACATAGCTGGCAATTTCCGGTGGCAGATTCAACTCCAGCACATAGCGCTTCGCCAGGCCAATCAGATCCGGGTTCTGAAAGCCATTCAGATCTATGAAGCGCGACATTTGTGCAATATGAGCACGGAGGTACTGTGCATAAAATAGATTAATTATAAGTGATATATGCTTTGTATTGTCCTTACTTTGAAGCTACATTTGTCGAATTGGTGGCCAAATTGCAGCTGCTTGATTAGCGTCTTGCCATGCATGGCCACGTTGTCGGGCAAATAGCTCAACATATTTCGACTAGACAGATACTCCTCATCGATGAGTCGCAGCAAATCCGTCAACTGGATATCGTCCTCAACTAGATTTAGTGATATGGCCAACACCACGTACAGCTTGGTCATGTTTAGGCAGTAAATATTGCGATCAAAATTACTTAAAGTGCTCGCTTTGGGATGTAATTTGTGACAATGCATGCTACCTGAGCTATCTACACTGTGTTTGTCCAAATGCTTTAGCGGCATCTGCTTTTTGAGGGACCGACGCGCATTAGTTGACCATTGCACCTTCAGGCTGCGATTGCTCTGCCCTACAGACCTGGATAGAGGAGCTGACGCGCCGCTAAGGCCGGACTCGTCCAACTTACGCTGAAATCAGATGAAGGAGATTGATTAGACTCTAGAAGGTAATAACCCGCATCTTATTTGCATGCACTTAAGCCCACTGCACCTTTAAATAGTCAACTGAACGGGGCTAACATCAAATCGACTTTTGACTCAACAAGTCTCTTCGTGTCGGTTTATGCCCCGCTAACCACTTTCGCTCTTCAGGCTGAGACCCGATAAAAGGGTTGTCATGGCCATATAATAATAATAATAATAATAACCACTTTCGCTGCTCCGCGGATGGCCAGAGAGCGTAAGTATTAAATAAGACATTCTCGGCAAGATCGCTAGCTAATACAATCATTTAAATTGGTAAGCCGTTGTGCTACACGAGGCTTCTGTTGACTCAGAAGGGGCAGCAATTTCGGAAGACCATCATCGGAGGCTGGCAAACCACAAGAACGCAATTTCTTCTTATTGCTGCCCCTATTGTTCCCGGACACCTTGTATTTCTCATAATTACCATGTACTCGAATAATGTAACAATAAAGTTGAATTGAGCATGCAAACCTTTGTTTTTCTCCATTCCCGCCAGTTGGCTCGCTCATCTCCGAGTTCATTCACTTGCTTCCTAATTTGGCGTTCTCGTTTCCTTTTATTTTGGGTGTGATTGTATATAATCCTTGCGTCTCTAGAAATATATTTTAGTAATTGTAAAGAAGTACCCCATTATAAATGCCTGTTCAGTTACCTCTGCAGGGCGCGCACGTTCAGTTTTGGGAGGCCCATCTCATTGTTCTTGCAGAAAGCAACTTCCATACGTCGCATGTACGCTGCCCACACTTGTAAGGTCATTAACTTTAACTCTGGTTTGGCGCCCATGTTGAGCAGTTCTTGGAGGAAGCCACGCAATACATAGTTGTAGAACTCCCAGGATGTGATGTCGTCATCTTCCGAGTTAATCTTCGGCTTCTTTATAGTGCGTTGTGATGTGTGCTTCGAGGTGTCGTTAAAAGTGTCTTCGGCGCTGATTTCCACTGCCAACAACTGTTCCTTTTTAGTACCGCACTCGACACAGTAATAATAACCCTCGCGTTCTTGGAAGGTGCGTTCCCCGCAGACATCGCACTCCATTTGGTCAACTTCCATTACTTCAGATTCATTCATGTTTTCAATTTAAATTTAAGAAATATACCAGTCAAGCCTTTCTACACAAAACAGCAATTTTTAACAATGTGCCCGCACATGCAGTAACAAATAATAGAAGGCTGGTTCAAGACAAGTGTGCTCTGTTTCCACACCACCAAAATGAGGTTTTACTCGGGTTTTCTAATATATATGAAATGACACATTTGCCTTATATGAAAATATCGACCACCATTTTTCAGTATATTTTTAAGCCACTCGATAATTTATCGAGGTGAAATCAAAAAGGAACTAACCACAGCAACAAATTTTCATATAAAAATGTATGAGAATTGCATTACAGATTTTTATAAATCATGCTTCCATTTTTTGTTTACTATTTTGATCGTTTAATTATTTAAATTTAGTAGTAAAAGTTTCTTCACATTCTGCTTTGTCTACATTCTTTGCGCCAGAGCGGATACACTCAAGATTTACCGTTGCCCGTGCAAAGCAGCCCAACGGGACTCCCATCCGTAAATAGACTAAAAAAAAGGCCATAAAAGGTCCAAAATTGCGCCTCCTTATAAGTTTTTTTTTGTTGAGTGACTTGGTCTATTTCTGCTTGCTGACGATTTCTGCTCGCCTGGTGTTTCAACTGGTCCCTTTTTTTCGTTCGTTGTGGCATTACAATGGCCACCAACAATATCGACGTTATTAATTGTTACTGTAATTACTTATGTTGTAGTTTGAATGCAAGTTCGCGTATATTGGAAAGCTATATATCAAGAAAGCTATATATCAAGATTCGCATTGAAAAGATATATAAACTGGCGAAAGCACATTCAGATAATCCTATTAGTTCCACTATTAAACTTTTTTCACATATGCGCTGAATCACTGAGACTTTTCTTTTTATTCGTCGCTTGCATACAAATTTCAAATTGGCGGGCAATATTTAATTTTTTGTGGTATCAAAAACGGGCGACTGATGACGGCACTTTTATGGGGTACCGAGAACGAATAACAGATGGCGCCACTCAAGTGACTTGCTGTATTTCTGGTTGCTGCTGAGTTATGTTCGCCTGGTATTTCACCTACTGATTTGGCAATTTTTGATCATCGTTACATATCGACTTGGCAGCAACAATAACTACATTATTAATAATTGTTGTTTTAATTACTTATGTTGTAGTTGTTGTAGCATTTTCCAAAAAATATTTTCTAATTTTGACGGGTTTGACTTTTTAGCATCGGTTGCTTATAAGATTCAAATTGGCGCGTTCTTTAGGTTTTTGTAGTACAGGAACCATGTGCCAGATGGGGACACTGAGTAAGCAAGTGATTCGCTCTATTTCGGCTTGCAGCTGATTTCTGCTCACCTGGTATTTCAACTGATGATATGGAATATTTTGTTTTGTTGTTGCTGTTGTTTGTAACTACTGTTGTTGTAATTGTGGAAACAGTCCTCGATTTAGTAACGGTGGTCAAAAATTGCCAAGTCAGTTGGTGAAATACCAGGCGAACATAAATAAGCAGCAAGCAAAAATACAGCAAGTCACTGAAGTGGCGCCATCAGTCGGTACTACAACAAATATGAGCGCATTGTGAGTGAGCGAAAAGCAGTGCTTTGCGATCGGCGGAGCGCAGAGAGTGACACTCACCTACAATGCGCCCGCCTCAACACCCGGCAATTTGAAATTTGGATGCAAATGATAAATAAAAATAAATTTACAAATT
The DNA here is from genome assembly GCF_023558435.1 of Drosophila sulfurigaster albostrigata. Taxonomy (NCBI): domain Eukaryota; kingdom Metazoa; phylum Arthropoda; class Insecta; order Diptera; family Drosophilidae; genus Drosophila; species Drosophila sulfurigaster. Next base: position 37,332,863 of record NC_084882.1, on the reverse strand, counting down.
TTTATTTGTATATATTTTCGGCTATTGTAAAAATAACAGCAACAATTATTGATGTGGTTGTTGTTGTTGGACACTGAAAGTCTGACAAGTCAGTATTTGAAATACCAGGCGATCAGCAGAAAGCAGAAATAGACCAAGTTAGTTGCTTACTCAATGTCACCATCTGTTGCCTGTTTCCTGTACTAAAAAACTTAATTAAATCCATCGCCAAATGGAATGGAAACTTGATCTGCGGACGAAGCTACTTTAGCGGCACTCGCAAGGGGTCCATGGTGCACTCATCGAATACTAGTAATGCTGCAAAATCCTTCCGGAACTTGGACACTTAAGCCTGAGTGCCGTGTAGCAGAATACGCTTAAAATAGCTGTGCGCTGGAGTTAAGCTGAGCTGTCTTTGATGTCTGCGTCCTTGCTCAATCCAAAATTATTTCTGAGCAGCGTTTCGAATATGAGGCAAATGTTTTCTCGCATACGTTGCATGGCTGAAGTTAGCAGCATATCCTGGTGAGAGGTGTTCATTGACAAGCAAGGCCAAATCGGATATTGCACGTTCTTTGACATCATCCAAGCCAAACATTAGCGATATAGGCCATTACTCGAACTTCATAACGCGGATATGTGGTGGGGTCTATGAATGGTTCAAAGATGGCAATTTCCTGTAGCAAATTCAATTCCAGCACATAGCGCTTCACCAGGCCAATCAGATCCGAGTTCTTAAAGCTATTCAGATCTATGAAGCGCGACATTTGTGCAATATGAGCACGGGGGAACTTTGCATAAAATATATAAATTATAAGTGACATATACTTTGTAGTGTGCATAGCTCCTTACTTTCAATCGGCATTTGTCGAATTGGTGGCCAAATTGCAGCTACTCAACATATTGCGACTAGTCAGACATTCCTCATCGATGAGTCGCAGCAAATCCGTCGTGAACTGGACATCGTCCTCAACTAAGTTTAGTGATATGGCCAACACCATGTTTAGAAAATATTGCGATCAAAATGCTCGCTTTGGGATGTGGCAATGCATGCTATCCACTCTGCGTTTGTTCAAATGCTTTAGCGGCATCTGCTTTTTGAGAGACCGACGCGCATTAGTTAAGCATTGCAGCTTCAGGCTACGATTGTTCTGCCTGAAGAACCTGGATAGACCAGCTGTCTCGCTGCTAAGGCCGGGACTCATCCAAGTTATTCTGAAATGAGATCAAGAACACACAATGTCAGTGCAAGGTAGATAGCCCGAGGTGATTGATTAGCCTCTAGAAGGTAATTAACCGCAGCTCATTTGCATTCACTTAAGCCCACTGCACCTACATATGTATAAATAGCCAACTAAGCGAGGCTAACATCAGTTCGACTTTTGACTTTAACATGTCTCTTCGTACAATCCTAATCTGCCTGGCACTCATCGTGGTGGTTTATGCCCCACTATCCACTTTTGCAGCTCCTCGATTCACCGGAGAGCGTAAGTGTTAAATAAGACATCCTTGGCAAGATCGCTAGCTAATACAATCATTTACATTGGTAAGCAGTTGTGCTACACGAGGCTTCTGTTGACTCAGAAGGGGCAGCAACTTCGGAAGACCCATCATCGGAGGCTGGCAAACCACAAGAACGCACTTTCTTCTTATTGCTGCCCCTATTGTTCCCGGACACCTTCTATTTCTCATAATTTCCATGTACTGCGAATAATGTAACAATAAAGTTGAATTGAGCATGCAAACCTGTCTTTCTCCATTCCCACCAGTGTCTCTCTCATCTCCAGGTTGATTCACTTGCTTCCTAATTGACCGTTTATGTTGCTTGGAAGGTGTATATAACCCTTGCTAGTACCACATTGGAAATGTCCAGTTACCTCTGCAAGACGCACACGTTCAGTTTCGGGAGGCCCATATCATTGTTCTTGCAGAAAGCAACTTCCATACGTCCCATGAACGCTGCCCACACTTGTAGTCATTAATTTTAACTCTGGTTTGGCGCCCATGTGAAGCAGTTCCTGAAGGTGTGTTCGCCGCAGACATCGTACTCCATTTGGTCAACTTACATTACTTCAGATTCATTCATGTAAATGTAAGAAATAAAATAATTAAGTCTTTCTATTAAAAACAGCAATTTTTACAATGTGCCCGCACACGCAGCAAATAATAGCCGGCTTGTTCCAAACAAGTGAATAATATACCAAAATATAAGCTAAGATTCATGTCACAATTATTGTCGCATCATTAATGCTATGGTTTTTTTTTATTGGTGTGGCCAGTTTCGATAAATGCGATCCTCTTGCAAATGTTTGCTTTTACAAGTTCAAGGAAGGACGAAAATAGCATCGATAAGACAAATTATTGCCGATAGTTGAGAGGAATTACGTCAGGCTTATAATCTATTTGAATTTATTATTAATTCCATTTATTCTGATTTTTTTTATAAAACAATTTGAAATATTTTAAAAGCGCCAAAATTGGCGATAATAAACTGATATTTTAAGAAAATATACCAAAATATTAGCCATTATACGACCACATAGTAGATATATATTTATAAATTATTGTGCTAAAATTTTTATGATTTAAAGTTCAATTTGAAAGTTTTGCTGATTTTGAAAAATTCATAGTTTTTAGAATAATTTTAATTGTTTTTGTAATATCACAACATATTAGTATCATAAAATATCTAATATATACTTTATTGTATAAAGATATTAATATACCAAAAGAATATTTACATGCCCTACGCTGGTTTTTTGTGCTTCTCAAATCAAACAAAAAACGCCGTTACTCGTATTTAAATTTCCAAAAATTCTATTACTTAAAATAATATTTTTTTAAGTAAATTAAAATTGTTTGCAGGAAAAAAACGATATTTTTATAAAATGACAAGCACTTCAATACATCGATAGTCCCGTGAATGTGTCTCCGCTTTTATAAACGATGGCTAAACTTGACCTATCTCAATTTGAAAAAGTGCTGATCACTCATTTTCATAAATAGTTTTGTCTTAATTCAATTGCAACCGCACATTTCACTCACGTAAGCTGAATGTGCAGTGTGAGTGAAATTAATCTTCTTATGGATAACTATATATAGAATGCGGCTACCGGTATTGACCAGTATTAATACGCTTTGCCCTTTTCTCGTTGTGGGGCAAAGAGTCCAAAAGCTACAAATTTGCACAACCAAAAAAGCTTGCGTTGCAATGACGCCGATTAGTCGCATACAAGCATTCGATCAGTACAAGTGCAAGCGGCGCAGCTGCAATAATGTCAGTGGGCAGCTTAATTGATAGTCTGGATACGAATGCAGATGCGGATAATGTGACTAAGGCACAGGAAGAGGGAGTGCAGGAATTGCGCAATTGGTTGGATGCTAACCCCGAAATAAATGGATGCAAAACCTATGAAAGCTTGTCTTTCTTTCTGCGCACATGCAAATTCGACTTGGAGCGCACCAAGAAGAAACTGCAAGTGTTCTATCGAATGCGTGCGGAGAGAAGCGAGTGGTTTGACAACTGCGATCCCATGCTGCCCGAAATACAGGAGCTGCTGAAGCTAGGGGTGTTTCTGCCTGTCGATGGCGTCGATGAACACAAACGAAAGGTGGTCATCATCCGCACTGCGGTCCACGATCCCAAGCGTCACACACAGAACAACGTATTTAAGGTAAATGTAGCAATACCCATTACCATCAGGGATGCCCGAAATTTACTTTCAATTAATGTTCCAGACGAGCAAAATGATATTGGATTTGTTGCTAAAACTGGAGCCAGACAATTGTGCACGCGGCATTGTGGCCATCATGGATATGGAAGGCGTGCAATTGGGTCATGCACTCCAGTTAAATCCCAAGCTGATCAAACGATCCGTGGAGAGCTGGTCAGCTTATCCATGTCAGCCCAAGCTACTGGAATTCACCAATGCGCCGCGTCACGTCAACATATTTCTTAACACCTTTCGGTGCGTAACCTGGCATTTGACTGATAAGATGTGCATTGTTAATCCGTATTTATTATTGTTATTGCAGCGTCTTTATGACAGCAAAGATACGATCCCGTGTCGTTGTTCGACGTGCTGGTACAACGGTCGTGTGTAAACAGCTGCCAAGGGATTTGGATGGACAAGGTGCCAGCTACAAAGAATTGGCTATGAAGTGGAAAAAGTTGCTCGAGACTCATGCTGAATTCTATGTGGAGCAAGGCAAATACAAAAGCATACTCAAGTAAATTGGAGCGTTCAATTGGCGTACGCGATTAGCGTGTGATTAACCGAATGTGATTAGAAATAGTACATATAATAAACCTATATATGCATATAGTATATGTTGAATGCGTAGATAATAGTAGACCGGACACACATATGTACAAATGCCTTTGTGTTGTAATTAAGGTTTCGGTTAGACATACATATATTTAAATAGCTGATCTAAAATATTTGTATATATATTTTTTGTTTTTTTTTGTTGTTTCCAAGTCCTTTTGTCCTTATTTAAATAAAGATTGCAATGCATTATATTCTCAGTTTATTTATTAGTACAAAATAGTATATCAAAAATGTTGCATCAAGTCTATAATTATTATCATTCATTGGGGCTATCGGGTGCGGTCGTCTCCAATCTCAAATTTCCACCAACCGCTGATTGAAATTAATAATAATACGTACGCATGCCAAAGAATATAAACAAATCAACTTACATAGTTTGTTTTCAAGCGGATTTCAGCGGTTGTTTTTCTTGTTAATACATTAATGCGTATTGTCGATTCTGTATGTGTGTGATTCATTTTCTTTACATATAGTACATACATATATAAATATAAATATGTTTTATATCTCTTAAAAGTACGTGTCACATATAAAAATATATAGTAGATGCTATTGCTGCTGCTAGTCGCTCTCTCAGCAAAAACACAACACGCTTTCGACAATTTCTGAGGGCTCATCTTTTGGATACAGGGAAACATTGAAGAAACGATAAAAGCTATAAACGAGGAAAGGAAAGGCGGTAACTAAACTAAATCGTAATACACAGCGCCAAAATGCAATTCATCATCATCGTCGTCATCATCACAAGTCCAATTGCAAGCCGTTCGTTCTATCGCTAATATGCTGCTAAAATAGCTGATGCAGTGATTCCTATATCTGCCTCTCATCCTTTGCCGTAAGCTTATCGATGAGCTCCTGCAGTGGTGCCAGTTCGCGTCGCTCAATTAGATTGAACTCTTGCACAAAGAATATAAAGTGCTTAAAGGACGTATTCAAATGCGCCTCCTCTCCCAATGTGACAACCTCGGAGAAGTGCTGATGATAGATGTGTGCATAGACGCGAAACAGACGCTTTAATATGGTCTTGGCGGAGGCTAGAAAATTCTTTGGAAATGGCACGCCGATCTTGGATGGAAATAAGGTCTCGTCATCTAGTTGATCCTGCACCCACGTCATCAGATAGTCAATATACTTGGGAGCGCTGCATTTGATGGGCTTCTTCACTGTCAAACCATCTGCCCAATGGTATTCGTATTTCGGACCCGCCGACATAATGCCACAGCTCTCCTCTGTGCAGAACTCTGTGATGGTGCCGTACAGCATGTTAATCTGATTGAAGAAATCGACAGCTGAAAAGCGAAAAAAGGAATTTGTTAAATTGTGCATAGAGATCTTGATAAAATGACTCACTATTAACGGCCACCCATTCGTTGAGATCCTCGCCATCAGGTAGAGAGACTGCGTTGCGCAGGTTGCCCGAACCAAGTGTGGCAGCCGCATGCTTCATGAGATCATACTGATGCGTGCCCTCTGGGATGTTCTTTTTCGGCTTAAAGGTTTTGCTTGAACGTGATCCGCTGTAGTCGACGAAAAAGTGAACGAGTTATATTGTTATTTCGTGCCACAAGTGATGGACAGCCACCCACTCACACTCCAGGTGCAGGCACCAACAGGCGAACAAAGAACACTGCACTGAGGGGTTGTAGCACTTGTAGTTTGACAGTTTGTTTTTGTTGCCTTCACACATGCACACACACAACACAACACATACTCACACAAGCCAGTGTACACATATTAACAAATCAACATTTACTTACAACAAAAATTCCATTGCCATGCAGCTATTATTGCCGTTCACCTGCTAAAATTCTAGGTAACAACCCCTTTATTATTATGAATGAACTGAATGTTTCTTCAATTTAAAAACGGGTGTGAATGTATTAATGAACTTTCTTTATTAATTTTTTTAATCAAAATTTGTTGACGGGTCAAGCAATGGGCTGGCAACCAGCGTGACCGCAAATTTAATTTTTAAACATATTATTTTTCTTCGAATAATATACCAACATATTTTAAATGGTCACACGATGACTACATAGTGTTGCCACATCGTATGATTATTATAAGACGCATGTTCGTGTGTAATCACTAAAAATACACAAGTGTGTATACACTGTTCGTTCTGTTTAGCACGTGGAAAAAAACAACGCGCTCGAGTTTTAAGTGCAACAATTTTCATTTCTATCAAGGCATATTAAAGGCCTTAATATGGTAATTTAATTTTCAAGTACTTATTTTAAGAGGTGTAGTGTGTCAGAAATGTTATATCTTCAAGGACTACTAACAAATAGTCAGAAAAACGATTTAATCTAACCTAAATATTGTTAGGGAGTTTGAGCTCCCAAAACGTGTTGAAAGTGTCACTCTCAAAGTATGATTTTTTAATTTACTTGTAGTCGAGTCTGTACGTACTCTATGAGCATGCGGCAGGTTTCGCACTATTCTCCGTCAAGGAGTTCGAGGAGGTTTCCATGTTTCTACCTCAAGTGGAGTCTTCTGTGACGGATATCGCCAAATTTAATTCCATTGTGAAACTGGCTGGCTTTTCGCCCTTCAAATCGGCTATAGCTGCTCTTGAGAACATCAATGCCATATCCGAGGGAATTGTGCCTCAAGATCTACTCCATTTTCTCGACGATTTCTTTGCCAAGCTTAAGAAGAAGAAGTGCACCCTTGGAATTGCAGATGCCAAGCTAGGCGCAGCAATTACCGAAGCTGTGGGTGTCCAATGCAGTCACTTTGGTGTAGTTCCCGAAATACTTCGTGGTGTTCGATTCCACTTTGCTAAATTAGTCAAGGGTAAGTCCTTCGTTAAGTTCTATGGTAGATTATTTACATTTCTGATCATAGGTTTTACTGACAAGTCCGCTGGCGTGGCACAACTTGGTCTGGGACACAGCTATTCGCGTGCCAAAGTCAAGTTCAACGTGCACCGATCGGACAACATGATTATTCAATCGATTGCGCTTCTTGATCAGCTGGATAAGGATGTCAACACGTTCTCGATGCGGATACGCGAGTGGTACTCGTATCACTTCCCAGAACTGGTCAAAATTGTTCCTGACAATTATATGTTCGCAAAGGCAGCGAAGTTCATCAAGGACCGTAAAGACCTCACCCAAGATAAGCTTGAGGAGCTGGAGCAAATTGTTATGGACTCGTCCAAGGCTCAAGCTATCATAGATGCGGGCAAGATGTCCATGGGCATGGACATTTCCATTGTGGATCTTATGAACATTGAGCTGTTCGCTGAGCGTGTCGTCAAGCTTTCCGAGTACCGCAAAAGGCTCTCCACATACTTGCACAACAAAATGAACTTGGTGGCGCCGAACCTTCAGTCACTTATTGGGGATCAAGTCGGGGCTCGACTAATCTCGCACGCCGGGAGCCTTACCAATTTGGCCAAGTATCCGGCATCGACAGTTCAAATTTTGGGTGCCGAGAAAGCTCTATTCCGAGCACTCAAAACTCGTTCCAATACACCCAAGTATGGACTTATCTATCATTCATCGTTTATCGGAAGAGCTGGTCTTAAGAACAAGGGTCGTATATCACGTTTCCTGGCCAACAAGTGCTCGATTGCATCTCGCATTGATTGCTTTTTGGAACAGCCAACCAGCGTATTTGGTGAAACGTTGAAGCAGCAGGTGGAAGATCGCCTCAAGTTTTACGAATCGGGCGACGTGCCACGCAAGAACATTGAGGTCATGAAGGAGGCCATCGAGGCAGCTGGACAGGAAGCCAATAATACGCCACAGTCAGAGAAGAAGAAAAAGAAGCGTAAGGAGACAACAAATGGCACTAGCAATGGCAATGGCAAAGTTCTTGACGAGGAGAATGGCGATCCTGAGGCTGATGAAGAGCCTAAGAAGAAGAAAAAGAAGAAGAACAAGAACAAGGTGGCTGTGGAGGTATAGTGACACACATACATATCAGATGTATGTATGTATCTCTATATATTTCCACTACGTTAGTTCTAAGTTCAAAATTGATTACAATTTATTTCTTCTGTATTTCATGGTTTCCCCAATCCCCAAACTTAATAAACAAAATTACTTTTGTAATAAGATAGATTTTCCATTTCATTTCTTTATTTTTCACATGTTGGTTTTATATACATTTAACTCATTAACTACTGCTAATTTTTTTATTATTTTTATTATCAATAATATTTTTTGTAACAATTTCAATGATACATCATCAGCCGTCCTTTTGTTGTGCTACATGATATTGATTTAGTACAACCATTAAATGTTTTCGTTTTATTGCAATACGACGAACATTGAAATACGCTAAACGGTATCTCAAATGCGTGTGGATAACAGGACGGATGTGGAATTTATTCATGGCTTTAGAAGGAAGTGTAGAAGAAATCGAAATCAAATAATACAATGTGGATATTGGGGATTGAATATGTATGTTGGTTAACAATTAATTTAGCAAAAATAATAAACAGTTTGCATATTTTATACAACGGAATAAGAATCAGAACATTTCAGTGTGTGAAGGTGGAACGTGATTTAGACAACAAATATCATTGGAATAAATCAAAAGCAGAGGCATTATTGTTACTGTGATGCTGTTGCTGCTGCTGTTGGAACGCACTGAAATTGGCAAATGCTCCTCCTGCTGGCTGTGTTTGTGGAATGGTCTGTTGCGTTGCTCCAAACAAATTGGGGCTGGTGAGTGGCGAAAGTCCAGCAAATCCGCCACCGGTCTGAACATTCAGCGGACCCTGCGTCTTTGCTGGGCTCTGGGTTTTCAGGGCATTCATAGAGGGGGCTGGCGCATTAGATTTGCCCGTTTTGCTAATCAGCAAATTATCCAAATCGATGTTCAAGTTGCCCGCCTTCAGATTACCCGACCAAGTGGCACCAACATTTGTTGACTGCGTGGCTGTCGTCTCGGTGCCATTGGTGCTTGAATTACGATTATTGTTGTTGCTTGCGGCAGACATTGGCTGAAGCAGATTGTTGCCAGAAACAGCTGCTATAGGCGGCAGCATATTATCTGCAAAAGAAAAGGATTTATTAGATGCAGTTGAATAATCAATTCCAAGGGCCTTTAAAAAGAGATGAACGAATAATAGAATTTCGGTAAGCAGTTGAATGTGCATTTGTTGGGACGGCTTGGAGGTGTGATGTGCGCAGTCCGAATGGGAGCTGAATCAACTAGGTGCTGTAGAATTGCAAATGCATAAGGACTGTTGTTTACCTAGTGCGTCCGAGGCTGAGGCACAATGCCCGGTATATTGAGAAATGCTTCAAATACAAGTTATCATTATTACATTGTGCGCAATTATAGCAATTTCATTTTTGATAAAGGGAAAAAGAACAAAAATAAAGTGAAAATTTATTTCAAATAAATCTGAATATTGACAAACGGTTCATCTAGCGACTACATATTATAATACATTCTTAAATCTTCTTAAATCCATGTCAATAAATAGACAAATACGCATTCTGCAGAAAAGAGTTTTTTAATTTTTCATTTCAATAGAAGCGAATTTATTTATAGTTTCAGTTTGCTCGCAGCTCGAATGTCGCTTATAACTATAGTTTGACTTAAACGGAATGACTATCTGACGACGAATCAAATAACTTATAGCACGTGGACAATATTTGCTCGGCAAGCTCACGGCACTCATCGGAAGCCTCGCCGCCCAGAAGAGGTGAACGCATAAAATCCTTGAGCCAGTGTTGTAGCTCATTCAGAGACTCGGCAAAGTGAGTAGTTAACAGGTCAGCAGGCGTGGTGACCAGTGTAATACCCAAGAGCTGGAGAGTCGCTGCTCGAACGCGTGCCTCGGGATTAAAGCGTATAAAAGTGCACAAATCAAAGACCTCCCGAGCCATTGTGGGTAACAAGGGACAATTCTGCGCACACATGATAAGCACGGCCATCGTGTGCAGCATATTAACTAGCAGCTGGCTATCAATGTCGTAGCCAATGTTGTCATATTTGGCATATAACATGCTACTCGTTCGCTGACCACGCACAAGCCCAAAGAAAAATGTGCCGGCAAAAGCATGGAAGCGGTTCGCCTGGCCACTCCTCTTCTCGTGCGTCTTCTGCTTGCTAATATAATGCTTTGTTTTTGTCCGCAAACGTTCTCTGATGATGCGCTGAGCAGCAACTAAACGCTCTGTGGCCTCATCTTGGTCGGAGTGGAGCTGAAACTTTCGCATTTGCTTTGCAGCTGGTGGCACGATCTCAAGGATTTGTTGACTTCCCGTTTCAAGCGCCTTGTCATCGGCCAACTCCTTGGCTGCTGTGCCCAACACCTGCAGTATTAGGATGCGCACTTTTAGGGCATATCGTGAGTTGGCTGTGTGAAACTCCCGGCACAGGAACTCGGCAGAGGCACCAGGATGGGATACACAGATGGCCACACAACACCTGAACTGTGTCTGCTCAAAGTTCTCAAAATAGTACTGCATCTCAAGCGTAATGAAGAGCTGCATCAACTCCAGAGCTAATTTCTTGTCATGCTTCGTCAGTTGGCTTCGAATTAGCTGCTCGGCTGTGCCAAGTGCAGCTTCGAAGACCTGATAGTTTTGAACTTTGGTTTGCAGCAAGTGCAACAAGTCAAGAAGAAATCTGGGACGTTGCTCCACTGTACTAGACGTGTCATTGGACATGTCATAGGGCTTCAAGTCGATGTCATCTTCATCAAGCGACTGCGAGGGTAACTCATCATCAGAGTCCAAGTCCAACTGCATGCTCACGTTATTCGGTGCGTCCCGTCCTGGTTCAATCCGTTTGATGCCGCTTGTATTTTGTTCTGGTTTCTTTTGGTCTCCCATAAACTGAATAATTTGCAGTTCAAGTCGCTGACTTTGAGCTCGATTTGGTTGCTCGTTTAATTCCTTTTTAGTGGGATATTCGAAGCGGGCTAGTTCGTCGAGCTCCTCGAGAATGCGCCAATGCGGTGTCTCTTTTAACCCAGTATATTCGAACTTTAATGACATCTCTTCAGCGGGCTGCATGAAATTATACAGCAGTTCTACTGTCTTCATGCCGATATATCGTTGCACTGCGTCAGAGGACTGCAGATGATGACTGAAGCCGTCGTGCAGTTGGCGATTGAGGTCCAGGTCCAGATCTCCTTGGCATTTTCCAGAAAGAATAAGAAGCTTGCTAATGCTCACATGCTCTTGTCTGCTCAACTTTTGCAGAGTCAAACGCTTGCACCAGATGCCCATCAGCTGTGTGAAAAGCAATTTCAGGCGAAATGGCGCAATTACATTAAGATACCCAATGAACGAACACAGTGCATCATTTGCAGTGGGTGCGCATTGAAGTGGCAGTTTCTGCAGTAAACAGTGTCCCCAGTGAGAGCTCTCTAATATAGTTGATCCCAAGAGCAAGTACAGATTGAGCTTTGCATTCACTGCTATCTGTGCTACCTTAAAGCAAGCGGAAGGCTCCAGCTCAAGCATGATTTGTCGTACTACGATTCTTGCCTTTGGCATAACCGCGTAATCAGCGAGCAAGCGTAGCAGTGATTCTAATGTGGAGACATCGGGGTAATGGTTGATAACTCGCGATAGCAGCCAGCTGAATGGGCATAGATCGAAGTAGCCAATAATATCCTCGCACTGTAGCACAAAGTGCAGCGCCTTAAGCCATTGACGTAGCATCAATTGACTATAGTTAAACGGGGCAAAGATTGCTGGAAATAGTCGTCCCAGTTTGTTGGCCACCAAGTTGGGCAATCCAATCAGAAGCTGGATAAATTGTGCAATCTGCGCATCGTGCTCATCCAGCTGTCGCTCTGGTAGAATCTTGATAGTTCGCCCAAAGCGTTGCATTAGTGCTCCTCGTTGTCGTGCAATGTGCAGCAGACTCACAGCAATTAGACTCTCATCCTTTAGCAGCGCTTCTAGCATGCAACTAGAAGTGCTCGGCACTCGTTCCAGCTGCCGTTGCAGGAGCTCCAACGAAGTTTGCGTGTACTCAAAGCAGTAATCCAGTTTAAACAAATTCAAAACATCCACATCAGCATTGGGCTGCGGCCAGTCGGGGGTGAATAATCTAGTAAGCTGCGCTAGGAGAGCAGCATATTCGTTGCTGGCCAGGACGGACCAATCAATTGCCTGGCAATCAAGGCCAACGATCTGCTCTGGTGTCGCGAATCCAGGCAGTGCATTACTTCTGTGCAGCTGGCGCAGTGTGTCAGCCACAAAGCTGGCATCAGTGGAGCTCTGCACTCGCGATAGCTCACGCAGCTGTGCAATCGCTTTAGATAAGGCCAGACGGGCTACTGCAGATGGAGATGACGAAGACTTCGACGATGGCTGTGCTTCAAATGCTGCGATCGTTTAAAAGAGAAAAGAAAACGAGTGCATCCGATTGGAATATGTTGCCGTTACGTGTGGAAAGCGCGCGGTCATGCAAACGTTTTTACTTGATCGTCTTGGCCGACTAAATGCGCAAAGTGATCTATACAGTCTATGTCTATATACTGCAAATCCTAATTCGATTCCTATATCTAGTTATTAGCTCTATGTAGAGTACTAATTACTCACCCATTGGCATGCTCTGGTGGATCGATAGGTCCCCTAATCCGGCTAGAAGATCAGTAGCCGTAGGTGCGCCTATTGCTACTGTTGCTACTGGCGTCGAAGAGTTGAACAAGTCAAAGGCATCATTAGTTGGCGTCGCAGTAGTCAGTAACTGGTTATCCAATGTTGTTGTCGAAGATGTGGGGCCTTGAAATGCAGCAAAGTCTGCAAACTCATCATTGCCAGCAGACGGAATGATGCCAGCCGAGGGTAGCGATGGTTCGCCTCCAAAAGCAGCGGCAAAATCTCCAAATTCTTGGACGGCACCAGCGTCACCAGCTCGCGGATTGAAGTCATCATCGTCATCAGCAATGATTGCGGCACTATTGAGTGTCTTCTCACCTTGCGTTTGCTGTTGTTGTTGTTGTTGTTGAACTGGCGTCGGAGAACAAGTTTTGAATAGATCATCCAGTAGATCATTACTATTGCTCGGTGTACTGTTGTTGTTAGGTGACGCGGCGCCCATTAGATCGATGCTGTTATTGGTGGGCGTATCACGATGTGTGGGCGAATGAATGCCAGCGGCACTTGAGGTCTTCCCAAAGTTGGCAGCAGCACCCAAATTTATTTTCTTTTGAGTTACCGATGGCTTCGAACCGCTGCCGCTTGTTGCTGAAGTAGGTTGCTTGGAGACCGGCGAGCTGACAGCAGACTTTGAGCGTATGTTCATACTCAGGTTCTGCGGTTTACTCTCAGCGGCTATCTCTGCAGGACTGGCGCGATCATTGTAACGATAGTTGCGCCTATTAGAGGAGAATGCATCGTATTTATTATGGATTTCATACACAAGCAGTAATATATTATATTATATCTACCTTGGACTGGGCGAGTCACTGTCGGATCCTTCTCGTTCGCCGTCGTAATGAGTATCCTCGTCTTCGTAACGCTCTGCAGAGCTCTTATCAGAGTCTAAGGATCATAAAGAAAATGATTAATAACCAGTTACAAGTAGTTTTCTTCGTATTCTACTATGCTTACACCAATTTTCTCCTCGATTGCTTCGCCATTCGCCGTCGTTGTAGCCACCACCGCTACCTCCACCGCCGCCACCACTGTAGCCACTGTAACCCCCGCTTCGGGAGCCCATTGCATCGCTGCTCATGCCAATGTATTTGTCCTTATTCTTTTTGGCCTTTTTGCGCTCGTCGCGCAAGCGATCATCGTCTTGAATAAAGTCTATAAGCTCTCGTACCTTATGCCTAACATTAATACCCTGATCCTTGCCACCCTCGTCGGTGAACGTGTAATTTTCCAATGAGCGCAGATCATAGATGTGCTCCCGGGAGGAGGTAACCACTCGTTCCGACCCGTTGCGCACCAAATAGTTTAATAACAGCAGACTCTGCGTGGTTTAGATTGAGATTACGATAGTTGCAAAGGTAGTTTATGGTTCTACTCACTTTGTAAGTGCGCCGCCAATTGGTTTTATTGTCCTGCAGCATGCGTTTCCAAAGCATGGACATCACTTCGGGGAAGGTTTCGTAAGAGAATGTGGCATGTGCCAACTCCTGCATAAGTGGCCCAGTTGGACCCCAGGGATCATCATTGGTTGCCTCGCGTACCTTGCCCTCAATCTCTGTGTAGTTCATGACGACATTGGTGCTGTTAAAGATAATTGAGTAATGTCAACTAATCTTTCAATTTTATGATTTAAAGACGTGTTATTTAAAAAGAAAAAAAATATAAAGCGATTTGATGGTATTCAAAATATTTAAATAGATATAAATATATAGTGAGTTACACCTGCATGAAAACTTTAAAGACAATAGGGAGCTGATTTATTGCATATGCTTAAGTTACTCAACTGGCGACGACCTATTATTTTGTATATCTCGTTCTGATCAGAAGTTGATAAAATGACACAAGTCGGATTATCAGTTAACAGATAACCTCGCTAATAAACTCGAACTTCTTAAAGCCAACGGAAGGCACATTCCAATTTTGTAGAGAAACTTTTAGCATGCCACGTCCATAAAACTCGATGATAATGATAAAGACAACAAATAGTAAGTTAATGGGTGTTCGCAATTGGAAGTGTGAGTTTACTGGAATGGAATACCGCTATTGGACGCACACAGCACAAGTACGAGCACAGCTGGAACGTGTTCATATCGTTTTTAAAGTGTACCTAATTCAAACAAAGTGATTTCTTGATAAACTACACAGATATGCATTCGAATACAATTCACAAAAGCGTGTATGTGTGCGCTTGCGTGTATGCCTACACTTGTATGTGTCTACACTTGTATGTGTGATTCGAAAATACTGGACAATAAACTACGAGTCAGTAGGTACAAATGTGTTTTGAAATCCCGACAAAATTAACAACCTTGGAAACTACAAAAGCAACAAATAAGACAAAGCGTTAATCGCTCTTTTATAAACACAATGAGAATAAAACAACAAACTATGTATATCAGTTTTAGCACAACTGCATTTCTGGCACCTGTGTGCTCGAAGACCAAGGTAAGGTGGAGGGGGAGGGGCGAGCATGAATTGTTGGTGTTTTGCGATGGTCATGGGAGTGTCAACAGTATACTTGAGTTTTCTTTCCTATCGAACTCGTCCCGATTTGTATTTTCGGACATATTAACATGTTAATATTCCAGCAAAACTTACACTTTGTCCGCTAGTTCGCGCACTTTCCACATACTGATAAATTTATCAACCATTTTAACGCAATTTTCTGCTTTGGAATTTTTCACACTAACTTGCCAAATCACTGGCAGACAAACTTGTTTGACTTTCTGTTATATTCAATTTCTTCACGAATATAAATATATGTGTATATATTTATTAAAAGCTCTGCTTGGTGAGTTTCATGTATTGAGGCGCGTTTTATTGCTTTTGGCCAAATAAAAAAGTATAAAATTTAAACGAAAAGGCAAAAAACACTGCTCGGGCAGAATTTTGGTGAGCTGTCCCTCGCCAGTGTTGCGAATACTATTCCGCAGTGTTGTAATGCAGTTGCAGTATGTTAAATTACACATATAACTATCGGTATTTATCAACACTCAACAATAATTCGACTGGCTGCTCAATTGGTGTTGTTACATTCTTATTGGATCGAATATTTTATTAATTGGTATGCCAACTTCATTTAAATTTTTTTTTTAAATTCAATTTGTTTATTTAATACATTACTAGATAGTTCAATAATACAATTTACTAAATAATTTAAATTGCTATGCATTAAATTGCTATGTTATTTAACATTACGGCAACATGTTAAATGTTGGGCTCCTGCATTGTTGTAGTTGGGTGGGTTAGCCGATCGACCCTGTCGTCAATTTCCAGAATATAGGAAAGTTTAAGTAATTTGTGAATAATAATATTAACTAAAAATATTGAATTATCGCAGTAATAATAAAACTAATTATCGATTACAAGAAAACTTTGGTTGTCAGCGAATAAAAAACTCATTTTAGCTAAAAATGTGTAAACAAAAAGGTTATGTAAACTTCATATTGGTCTTACAGTGCGACGACTGATTGCAAGCCGCAAGCGCTTCAACGGACCATCTGGGAAAACTTAATTGAATATGTTGGGTCTACAGCGATTCGCGGGCAGCATTGTTACACATCTGTATCGACGCGCCACCTATACTAGCAATGCACGTGCGGCAAGCGCAGCGATTGCAGCGCCGGCCAGCAATGGACAAAACTCGTCAGATGACGCTGACCCTCGTGCGCCGACAGCGGAAGGAAATGTTAAGAAGTCGAAGAGCTCTGGTAAGAATGTTTATGTTTTGTTGACTGGTGCGTTAATTTACTGTCGCTGTTCATTTGATGCAGGACAAATGGTTGCTGCTGCATTCGAGTCACTACGAAATGAGAACGATCCGACTGCAAAATCTTCTGCAACTGCCATAAGCAACATCGACGAGCGTATTGTTAATGCCAAGACGGTGAATGGTCTATTGGCGATAACGGAGAACAATAATTCCTTTTCACGCAAGCATGCCTTGAAGATTGTCTCAATTCTGGCCGAATGGAGCACCATCAATCGCGTCAAGATCTCGGAGTTTGAGAATGACACGCGATTCTTACGCGTCTGTCGGATGCTCGGCCGCACTGCATTACCCAAAAATGGAGCAAACGGAAAAAATGGTAGCCTGTCTGGAGTTGGTAATAACAATAAACGCATTTCTGGCTTTCGCACTGATGACTTGAACACGGTGCTTGGCGTGGCTGGCGACGATGAAGCGGCCAAGTTGATTGCTAGCATAAGTCTACCGCAGATGGTTAAAGTGATGAGCACTTTGGCGCAACGCAAACGTCGCAGCACTCCACTCCTACGGTCTTTAGCTTTTAATATCAGCAGCGCTTCGGATCAACTGGATCTGAAGCAATCGGCTGATGTGCTGTACGCCATGTCGATGCTTAATTTCCAGGACTCTGTGCTCGGTGCAAAAGTTTGTGCTGATGTACAAGCCGAGCTGCCAAAGAATTCGGAAAAATCAGCGGTTGTTGGCTCTATATTAACCAGTCTGGGAATTATGCGCTATCGCGATTTGGGTAATGTGAACAACACTTCAGTATGATATCCAAAATGTAGCTTAATTTATTTACAGATATTTTGGAATCGTTAACGCAGTGGCTTCTGAAGAACACTGAAATTTGTCGGCCTCAAGATCTCAGCGCATACTTCTTAACAGCGGCGTTACTCAATTTTAAAAGTGGACAATTGGAGGATGTGCGCAAGAAGCTGTCCAAATCAATAGTACGGGAGGACTTCACAAAGCAATCAGATTGGTTGAATTACGTTTGGTCGCTGACGATGTTGGGAATCGTGGAGGATAGTCACCTCGAATCAGTGCTGAGGTTGTACTCTAATATCATTCATTGACTTATATGGAAACTTAATTTAAAATGTTTAAATATGTTAACAGCACGGATTTCCTAACAAACTTGCAAAGTGACAAGGCCGGTTTAAGTCCAACATCCAAAATGAGGCTATTAAATCTAAACAGTTATGCGCAATTGTGTGCGTCGGACTACAAAGGCGCGTTGTTACCAGCTGACAGTCCTGCCTACCAAGTACCTATGGCTCACACGAAGTCCAAGCAAGTTCTTGTCAACGGTATGCTCGATGCGCTAAAGAGCTTGTTGCCTGCCAGTAATCATGTCCTTGGCTCAGTAGATAGCAAAATGGGCTTCATAATTGGTAAGAAAAATCCACCAGCAGTGGAAAAAGAACTACTAGCAATACCTTTATGACTTACAGATGCTACATGTCAATTTGACGCACAAAAGAATGCTCTTCCTCTGGATAAAAGTAATCAAGATGCAATAAGGTAAATTGTTTATGTGCTTCATGGTATCAAATTCTTGATCGGCTCGCCTTGCTTCTAGAGTTGCCTTGATGGTGGTTGATTTTCATGATATTTGTCATGGGACACACCGAAGTGCCAGTGGCATCACGAATCTGGCAATGGATTTGTTAGAGAAGAGTGGATACCAAGTTATACCCGTGCCGTACAATGAGTTTAGCACCAGTGACAAATTACTGAAACGCGTTCAGTACTTGGAAGCGAAATTTAAGGATGTTCTTAGTAGAAAATAATTTCAATTATGGTTTATTGTTTTGTCAAAATTTGAATTGTTTGATTAAATATAATTAGGCGCAGAATTAAAGTAAACTATTCAAATGGAGAGTAAAGTAAACTTGAGATGTATTAACCTTGCAACTAAGCAGTATCAATACCTTATTGAAAAGAGCATAAAAAGAGAAATACAGGGTAAGCAATTGTTCAAATCCATCAAACATTTTATAAGCTGGGATCAGATAACTAATAATAAGCATTAATTATTTTAAATTTTCTTTATACCGCATTCAAGTTGCTGGTGCGTTGCTTATTCATGCCCACTTTCCACCATTGTCCCGTCTCTTGGAACTCTGTGGCGACAGCAGCCAAAGTGTGGAACAAGTTGCGTGCCAGCATGTGACAATTGCCAACATACAATATGAACTTGGGATCATAAACCTTCTCCATGTTGTCGATCTTGTAATGATCACGCGTCTCGCGCTCAGTGAGGCACACACAGTTCCACGGTGACCAGTCATCACTTTTATTCCAGCGAGGCAATCTACGCAAGAACAGTTAAGAAAGGGATCAACAAAGTATTATTGGGAACTCGCCTTAATTCGCTGAGCGTCTCCGACTTGCTGAGTGCTGAGTGGCCGTGCCATATTTTATCCAGCATGTGACGCACATCGTCCTGTTGCATGACAAAAGCAAAGGACGTGGTGCACTTGCGCTTGCGTTCATCGCGCTGGATGCAACGCAGAATTGATTGGTATACGGTGTTTTCTGTGGCCACCAACTGCAATTAAGGGGCCGTTTTTCGAGTATGTAGTTAGTTTCCTCAAGTTCATTTCTTACCTTCAAATAGTAGCAGTGCTTACAAGTGTCTACATGGCTTTGGCGAGTTCGGATCGCAAATTGAGCGTATGGCTTGACCTTTTTACAAACAATGCACATTCGTGACGGAACATCTGCGAAAGGACATAGTACATATAAATATGAATATGGATCTGATAACTCTGATCTCTGGCTTACTCTTTTGTTGAGAACGCTTCTGAAACTTGATTAGTTCAAAGAACAATATATTTTGACGCTTGCGCAGAATTTCCACATCGCATGACTTGGCATAGATCAGAAGATTCTTCTCTCTATCAAACAGATCAAACAGCTAGAAGTATAAATCGGTAATACGACTTTGATCTTTGTAAGCACGTTTAATTTATACAATTCTCACCTCTGGGAAATTGGGAAAACAAGCTTCATCCAAGAGCAACTCCATAACACGACTTAACAGCTCCAGGCGTTTATTTTTCTCCACTGTCTGACGCAAATCTTTGTACACTTCAGTTAAGAAACGTACGCGTTGCGTGCGCAACAAGTCCAAGTGAATTTTGCAATCCTTGTAGCCAATCCATTCTATTGGCTTTCCCAGTTCCTTCAGCAGTTGATCTTTGCGAAAGTCTTCCATAGCCATGGAGACCAAACGTCGCTGTCTCTCTACGCCGTTCAACAGCTGAATTTCCCTATCCAGCAGAATGTTTACCTCCGATATGCGAGCAGGTCCTTCAAAATGAGCTGTAATGCGCTTCAGCTCAGCGCGCTTCCAGCGTGAGATCTCAGCAAAGAGCATATCGAAGTCGTCATTGGTGCGGGGAAATTGCTTTATTTGCTCCGTGCGTTCTACGCGCTTTTCCACACACTGTTCATATTGCTGCTCTTCTTCTTCGCGATTTTTCACCAGAGACCTGGCCACAATAATACCATATGATATTTGAATTTTACTTCCTTTGCATACCTACCGAAATTCCTTGGCACGCATATGAATGTATTTCCATAGTATCCAGCGACGCCAATTGCGCTGTATCAATAGAATCTTCTCGAGCTTTCGCTCAGCTCTCTCTTTCTGTGCGTACGTTTGATACTTGCCGGGCACAATGATATAATCATTAGCTGTGGACATGTACCTCACGTTGATGCCATCGAGGACACATTGCACGGATTGCTCATGCGCGGTGTTCTATGTCGTATGTAAATGCAATGTAAGCCAGTTAGATGTTGTTTTGTTTGGGACTTAAGTCAGATTTGCCGCCTACCAAAGTCTTTTCCTTCTGCTCCCAGGTCTGGGTATCACGTGAACGATAAAGCCGATACTTGCCCTTGTCTAAATATGGTCCTGTTTGGGTGAAGGCGTCCAAGTACTCCTTGCGACTGTGTTTGTCCTTGTATCCACACAAAAATGGCTTAACAATGGCAGCATTTTCAATTTCGACCACCACATTTTTGGGCTGCCCGTCTTTGGTGTCCTCGCCAGAAATATGAACAGTCAGATAGTCCGGCAAACGATGCTTACTATCGATAAGAATAGTAGTCTGTAGATGAAAGCTAATTTCTTGCCAAAAAAAAAACTCACTCATAGTAGACATTCAGGCTCAGTTTAGTATTATCTCCCTGGGGTACATTGAGTTCCAGCTGAAACTCATGAATGCCAAACTCATCGATATTGGTGGAATGAATGGGTGTATTGTCGCAGAGCAAACGATTGTTTTGCTTGAGCAGAATCACGCTCGGGTCCACTTCGAATTTACGCGATATATCCTGTTTAACCTCAGCCATGGTCATGCAATTGGGATACACTTGGGCAACAATTTTGGTTTTCGATATATAAAACTTGACCGTAACATTTTCCACATCCACGCAACACTCTTCCTGGGGGTCTGACTCTGAGCTTTGTTGCTCGTAGGCAGGCCCACAAATTGCCCTAACCCTTGGCTTCTCCAATGGGTCGACATTAAGTTGCATATTGCAAACATATGATGGTGGACTTTCTTTGTCGCTCATCTTGCTGATTCTCTGAAATATATTCGATTCCTATTTGATGATCCGTGATCCCAAAGTAATTTTTAAATGTGTGTCTACTTTTCTGCCTGCTGCGATTACAATTTCGTTTATAATGTGAACTGCCAGAATTTGAGATTTATTGCCAACGGGGGATGGTTGAAGAGACAGAGACAGAGGTATTCCTCATTTAGGAATTAATTTGTTCAATAAATATGTTGCTTGGCGCCCTGCCGTGGCAACGGCAATCGTCGAGCAATAGGCCACATTTTCCGTTCTCTATTATCATTCTATTGAGGGTACTTGATTTTCTCACGCATTCGTTTAAGCATTTCATAAGCTGAATTTAAATGAATGCTATTTTCCCAGTTACTGGGAGTGAAAGCGGCGCTCATTTCGTACTCGTAGTCATAATACTTGGGTGTCCGTCCGCTCGTTTCGTTTTGGGGCAACAAATTTGCAACAAATTTCTTTTAATTGCCCCAATTTTGTTTTCTTCCGACTTCTTCTTTATATATGTATGTATATTCGCATGTATTACCCAAAATATAAACTCATAACCATCTCATTATACATACGGCTTGATGGCCCAAATGAATCTTTCAGTTGCTCACACTTCATTATTTATTGCACAACATCGGAGTTGGTGCTGGAAAAACGGTGGCAATAATTACATTTGCTAAATGGATGTTCGGATGCCCCGCTCTTGTGTCTCTTTTAATATATTCATATAACTAAAATCAATTTAAACGCCATGAACACGTGATCATGATTGACTGACTGCTATATAATTATGCCAATTAACAACAGTATTATGGTTGTCTTCAAAGTATCCCCCTTACGATCAAATGAAACTCAGCCATAGACTGTCTACAAATAATTAATAAATTATGTTTTTATTGTAATAAAATCTTGACTTAAGATTAAGTGGCGTCAGCGCTGACTTGCGATCTGCATGAGCTGCCTGCAGTCGGAAGGGACGACCATTGAAGAAGTAATCCTTGTTATGTTGGACACGCAACAGTTTACTTTGTGTTGCCGACTGTGGAGTCGAAGGTGTTACCGTAGTAGTGGGTAAGGAGACTGGGATGCGATGCCGGTGGGGAGACTCTGTGGATGGCTGGTTAGATGTTTCCTGCATAATCGGCTTGATTTTCATGGGCTGATAGTCGTAGCCAATGCCAGGTATATAGCGATAAGGCAGTGGCGGGATGGGAATGAAGTAAATCTTCGAGTCCTTTTTGGTTTTCTTTGTTTTGCTGTTGTATTTGCGCAGGTGAAGTGGCTTCGACGTGACCAAATAGTCCATATAAACGTTGTCCAGTGTTGGAGATTGCACCAGCAGTTTGCTAATCAGTTGTGGAGGCGTGGCAGTGCTGACCACATTAGCCCTACTAGGCGTTGCCAAATTGTAGGAGTAAGCCACCGGGTAAGCCGCACTCTGTTCAAGCTTACATACCACAATGGCAAATAGCATCAACAACGTTGTCAAAGGTGACATACTGAAAAAATTGAAGAGAAAGAGTGAGAGATGGTGAGAAGTGGCGATAAGTTCATTTGTTCATTTCAAAAAGTGTCAGGGCAATCTCGAAAAGTGTCCACAAATTGGTGATCAGGCGCCCACGCCCTACATTGAAATCGCAATTGTGTCGAAATTTGATTGATGGACCAAATGGCTACCAAAATAATAAATAATCCAATTCGAGCAATGCGAACACAAATAAAACAATGGCATGTGCTTTTCTGCAAGTCACAAATGCCAAATAATTTAATAATAAATAAATCGGTTGTGCGCATCAAAGCGCGAAATATTTTACAGAAAACGTTTGCCACTTTATTCAAAAGTTTCTCACGTTCCAGCCGAAGAATGGAAAATACAAAAAAAAATTGTTAAAAATCAAATAACGCAAAGATTTCGAGAGCTTCGATTTGATTCACTTAAATGAAAGCATTTAATGCACGTTAATCAAAGTGTGGAAGCCACAGCCAACGTTACCATCGACGCCAACTGTGATGCCAACTGAGCAATTACGCTAATGAGCATGGCGAGCGCCATCTGGCGGGGCATTTCAACGCCTGAGTGATTAATGAGCAGGTGAAAAATAAGTTGATCAGCCCGAAAAAACGAAAATATAAAACAATAACAATAAACCAAACACCCAAGACAGACAACAAAGTGGAGGCATGGTAGCCTAAACGGCATTAATTTAATATCGAGACAAGAACGATAACACTAACAAGTTAGGGGCTGGAACGCTTAAGCATTCTGGCTACGCCCCTTTTCGGCTTGATTATGCAAATTAAAGATCATGATACGTATCTTTATATACGCAGCCTAGTATTATATATATGTATCTTAGAATTGTTTAATACTCTTTGTCTATCAAGATACGCCGCTGGCATTTTTTCTAACTTAGCGTGTGGCGTCCTCTTTTGACCTTGCTGCAAAAAATAAAATTGGATAATGATAAATTGCAGAAAGTTCGCCGGTAAGTTGCTTTTTTTATTTTTATTTGGATTGGTGCAGTTAACTGTGCCAGAGTACCAGCCCGTATGAAATATGATATGGGAGGGGAAAAGTAAACGCATTTTTTACAGTCAACTTTGAAGCTAGCAGGTTGTAGGTGTGTTAACCTTTGTAACCATTTTTTATTGGTATAAAGACTTTGACATCGCAAAATTTGCAAAAGATTCCGACAAGATAACGAATTGTTTTCTGGATTTTGTTCATTTTGTTGACCAATTTCTTTTGATATTTACTTTTTTGGCATTCCCATTTTACTATGATTCTTTCGACAATTAAGTTTGCTTTGTTTTTTATGCCTATCATTTGCTGAATTCCACTAATTAAGTCAAGTTTTCAATGGAGACGCAGATCGCAAAACGAAAGACTTAGGCAACGAACGTGAATAAAATGTGGTATTTATGAATATGCATATGAAGCTAGCCATAGTATGATTAATATTAATTTGTAGCAGCTGTCAACTGCACAACCGAGTGTTTGTAAGTACTTGTCTGCTCATTATGGATGTTTATTCAAATTGCACTCACTTTAAAAAGCAGCTATCACTGTGTCTTTAACTGCAGCTGCTTCTTTATATTGTAAATTGTTGATGCACAATATGTTAAATGACTTGTGTGAAATTTAATGTGTTCAGGCGGACACAAGTGATCACTCTTCGCAAATCACAATAATATTATTGCAATTTGTAATAATTAATGCGTTTCGGATAAAGGATCTTTAATATTGTTTTTTTCGAATAATTAACGCTACTTTATCACAAATTACACTTTTAATATTAATATGTGTGGAAGTTTTTTTTTTGAATCGTCGGAAGTCACACAAATTTCAAATCTTTTTACGCGGACAACATTTTTCGATGTTGTGGACGCCTCGAAGAGCGGCAAATAAATGAGATCTGCGAACCGTGTGTAATTTGGTTTTTTCTTCGAACAAAAATCACTTTGCTGGTCTCTGCGTCAGTCGGCTTCAGTCGGCTTCGCGTCTACTGCTGTCTTTCTCCTAGTCGTCGTCGTCGTAGTCGTCATCATTGCCGTCGTCATCATCGTCGTAGCACTACGTCATCAACTTGGACTTGATCGTAGCGTGAGCGTTCGTTGCCGACTCAACTAGTATTGATGTGTGTGAGGTCCAAGTCAAGATTCAGAGAGATACCAGTAGATGGCTCGCAATGATCCCAATGATGAGCCAACGCGAACGAGGCGAACGAAATGCATCAATTTGCCACTTTATTGTTTACCTGCTTACTGTTATACGCAGTTTGCCGTTGCCGTTGCCATTGCACTTTGCGGGTTGCGTTTACGCTTTTTGCTTTTGCTTTGCCATTTGTTTGACAAATTCAACAGGCCGTCGAATTGATTCATTTCAATTGGTGTGAGACTCGTCAAGCGCTTGTTGGAAAGTGACATGCTGGAAACCCAATATACCCACTCAGTCCCTCATATTTGTGCAGGTAAGTACTGGCTTTATTTTTTATTCAATTACAAAGCGGCTGCTCCTGTTTCTTGTTCTACGTCTACGTATACGTGTGCGTCTGCTCTGCTCTGAAAGTGGATGAGGTGGCTACTAAGTTACCCTACACACATTTCTAACCGCCTTTGTCTTTCCGATTTCTGCACAAATTAGTTACAAATGAACCTACGACAACAAAGGCTGGCGATGGGTAACACGAAGCTCTTCTGAAAATAAGATTGCTATTGACAGGCCAAGCGTCCCTTTGCAGCTTTTTAAATGCCATTGCGTGACGTGTTGACGTACGTTAAGGCTGTCAAGGCAATACTCTACAAAACTAGGCACTCTTCTTAGCAAGAAAGAGAGGCCCAAGCATTGGCATGTTCTTATTTTATTCCTGACCTTTGTCAAGCCAGAAGTGGAAGCTGTAACCTAGTGTGGTTAAGGTAATGAGTAGTTGTCTTCTAGTGGAATATCAGTACAAGCATTATTACATAAAAATTAGATAACAGTTGAGTTCCAGCAATCTGTTTTATAGCTAGTAATTTAAGTAGTTAAACACATCTAATTTGAAATTTTTTGAGTGCTGCGCTCTCTGGCATGCCATGACATTATATAAACCCATTTGACATGTAACCCATCAGCTGGCAGCTGAGCGGAGCACTTTCTCATCTTTCACCAACTAAAGTTGCCCAAATTGTTGAGCATTTCTAGTCGAAACAACTACACGTGTTTTTTCATATATGAAAAGGCGATAAAACGTTAGTGCGCCCTTTTGGCAGTAAATGAATGACATAACCACGAATCATTGACCACCAATATCAATAGGAATATAGATAGCAATGCTTTAAGCACGAGCAGGAATAGCAATCAAAACACCTTTAAATATTAATTAGCCGTAGCAGTCGGCAGTCGGCAGCTTCCCCTTATAGCAATTACACACAGCTCATACTTGTGTTTAGCTAATGTACACAAAACTGTGTGTGTTGAGGTGCGTAGACTCTGACTGAGAGCAGCAGCGTGGCACGCACCGAGAATAAAGAAGCACGAGAAGTATGTTGTTGGATACTCTAATCAAACTACTAACGAATCTGGCATTGGCATTGGCATAATTGTTAACGATTAGACAACACAAATCACGAACGAGATACAGCCAGGTATCATATCTGCATCAGTGTCTTCTAAGCTGGGAATTATTAAGAATAATATGTTTAATGCTGACGGAAGCAATGTAAGATGAGAGCAGAAAGGCTGAAGCACGGGACGGGACGGAATGACAATGCCACTAGCTGCGGCAATGCTAGTGACTCTGGAAGTGGCAATGCTAATAACTCAACCAGCAGCTGTGTGTAAAATTCCAAGCCCGGTCCGGAGTGAACTAATCAAGAATATGCGTCGTCTTCTAGTATGAGTGTCCGATTTTGCAATAAACGAGGAGCTTAGACAAAGTCTGTACTCTACAAACTGACGCTTGCGTGCTTGGCAACTGAATTAAAAAAAAAAATTATACAAACTGTTTAAGTCTCTCGTTCAGTCTTTTGCTCTGACAGTCTCTGGCCAGTTAGAATAGTAACGTTTTCATTAGCCAGAATTATCGTTGACGGAGGGAACACCCACACACTAGCTAAGGTTGAGCGCTAATGCAAACGTGGCGTCAGTCGTTGAAGTCTGTTGGGCTGGCGAAAATGTTCATAAATATGTGTACCTAATTATAAGTAGTTTCACATTTTATTGTCGATAAATTTTGCAAGTTCATTAAACTCATTCGTCGCGGCAAATAATTAAGCTGAATCAGCGAAACCAGCCTTTATCTTTTTCTTGTGTCTTTGGCTGTAGATTGGGATTTTCTTTGGATTTTGAAGTTTGGAGTCTGAGGAGTTTGTGGCATGTGGGCATCGCCTTTTAATTGTCACCCCGCTTTCGCGCTATGCACTCGGGAATGAAGTTGTCATTGTTGGCGATGCTTATGCAATGCTAACAATCTCGTTCCGTCTTGTTTGTTTGGTTTTTCTGAGTAATGAGTTATACTCGAATGGGGTCAGCTTCAGATGCCAATTACACGACTCTGACTTTCATTGAAAGTAAAATATTTGTAGAGCATACGAAAGGAAATGCAACGAAAGGAAAAAAAAAAGCGTCAAGTCTATAGCAGATGCTGCAGAGGCAGCTGTCAATTTGAAGACAGCGAATTCAATATTTACTCATCGATCACTTGGCGAGTTCAACATTTTGTATATTTGACATACTTCTACATCTCGGAATTGAATAAGAAAACATATAGGTGAAGACCGCAAAATGATTCTCAGCTAGAATAATGTGATAATTATTTCAAAGAAAAGGGTATTCCATAGTTTAGTAACCTTATGGTGCTTGGTGCTTGGTGCTTGTGCTCTATCTATTTATTTTGTTTATTTAGTTGTGAAAGTGGCAAGAGGCAGCTGACCACAGGAAAAAGGTTAAACGGGGCGCCGAAGCGTGCCCTGCACTGAATTGACTCTCTGTGATCGCGATCGAATTTGGGCTGCTGTGTATTAAGTTAAGCTCAAACTGGGCACCGGAAAGTGGTGATTCAAGTCAAACAATAATTTGATCGCGTACTCGTACTCGTACTACTGACTACTCGCCAAAGAGAAATATTATAAGCGAATATAATTTAATTTTGAGATTTAGGAGCTGCAGGTGAATTGATTTCTCTGTGGCACATACACATACATATATTCGCCTTGTGAAGTAGTCACTTTCACACCTCCCACATCATCTACTATCAACAATTCGCGCACTATATCGCAATTACTTTATACCCGCACTATAAAATCAAAACTTTCGAATTTCCTGACAATTAGAGCAAACGATTGATTGTTCAGTTTTATAGCTGATGCTGATTTACAATTAAAGGAAATTTCAACACGTTTTCGAATGTATATGGACTAACAAAACTTCTTTGGCTCTCGCAACTAATGATGAAAAAATATGTGCATTTTATTGCTTAAAAACGAGTTTACTAAACGCAATAAAGAAAGGAGTAGGTAAACTGAAGTTCAAATATGAATTGTTAGCAGAGCCCAGCCCGTAAACTCTAGGCGTCCATCCAATCAATGCTTCTTAAAGATTTTAATTTTATTCAACGTTGACATTACAATATTATTTGAGTGAGTGTCAAATTTTCGTGAAATCATTGAACTTCTCAATTGAACTTCACTTCCAATAGGTTTAAATGGATCAATTAATCGACACAAATTGATGACAAGGCAATCACTTGAAAATAAATGAATTAATCTAATGCTTTTAACTGGAGGAGCCCGCTTTAACAATTACCTTTCAATTTGCTTGTTATATTGTAGTTTGAGTGTCGGCGACTCCGACTGGGGCTCCGAAATTCTCCTTAATTGTTGCGAGTTGGCTCAACATATTGGCGACCTTGACGTTCAAATATCATCACGTAGAACCTTTCACGATCAGAGTCAATAAACTTAAATTCTAGTAAATCTAGCTGTTGTGTAGCTCCCCCACATCTCTTAGTCGACAGAGGATGGCGCAACAGCCGTACTTAAATTGTTATCAATGTATCTATTTCCATTTCGTTTATGTTACTGTCTGGGATGGGCCATTATACCATGAGAGCCGGCATTGCAGCTATAGTCACACATGGTCATAAAAACTTTAGATTCAGTTGAAATAAGATACGATCTTGCCTTAAAAGCGAAATAAAATTCCGTTTACTGCTAGTATCTGGTAGAAAACTTTAAAAGCTCGTACTTTAATAATATTGAAATTATATGAAACGTAATTTAGGTTATGCCAATTATTTTTTTCAAACTAAATGTATTAATTTGTAGAAATAAAACAAAAAATTTTTCGACGAGGATGGGATTCGAACCCACGCGTGCAGAGCACATTGGATTAGCAGTCCAACGCCTTAACCACTCGGCCACCTCGTCACGTGTCAGTCGTAGTCCTAAATGCATATTTGTTACAAATGGCAAGCAGAATATTGTTCTCAACATGAAGCAGTTTACAAAGCAGTGCAAATTGCAAACTATTGAAGCAAGCAGTTTCACTATTTTTGGGGTTTTAAGTGCAAGTCATACAAATATGTTTTAAAACTTAAAAAAATGTCTGCCTTTAATTACTTAGATATTTTTTATTCAGGTTGCATTCATATTGCAAAATAAAATTTCTCTTGATTTCTTAAATTTTTTTTCCACTGCTTACTTTTC
Organism: Drosophila sulfurigaster albostrigata; assembly: GCF_023558435.1. NCBI lineage: Eukaryota > Metazoa > Arthropoda > Insecta > Diptera > Drosophilidae > Drosophila > Drosophila sulfurigaster. The sequence goes on along the minus strand of NC_084882.1, from coordinate 37,303,434 downwards.
ACGTAGCGGCGTATCAACAGAACAACTGGGTGGCGATGCCGCATATGACGAGGTGGCCGAGAGGTTAAGGCGTTGGACTGCTAATCCAATGTGCTCTGCACGCGTGGGTTCGAATCCCATCCTCGTCGAGAATTTGTTTTTTGAATTGAATAATTAAACTTTAATTAAATAAATGTTTTATTTTGCTTTGTTATAATAAAAATGTGAAGTTTCAGTCTATTTAAAAAGTTTAATATTGGTTAAAAGAAAAATTAAAAAATGTATTTAATGCGACGAGGATGGGATTCGAACCCACGCGTGCAGAGCACATTGGATTAGCAGTCCAACGCCTTAACCACTCGGCCACCTCGTCTTGTTGGCAGCCGGCGGCGTAATGAAGGTTCTGAACCTTTCTCGACTTTTCCTACCACTCTCTTTCTCTAGCTAATAGAAATTCAATTATTAATTGTGTCAATTAACATAAACTGACACAAGTACTTACTTTTGTTCTGTACACAATGTGTGTGTATCACGTAAAAGTGATGGTGAATGATTCGTCTCGCTTCTGAATAATTATTTTATTTGTTGTTAAAAAAGTGTATCCAAGTGGTGGCGCGTGTTTTGGAGCTTCTGGAGTGTAGTCTAAGCATTTTAGTTATTTGCCTTTATACCCTGAAAAAACAGGTATGCTCTTTTCGTTACGAAAGATATTATGATAAACCTTATTACGCTTCTCATAAAATATTATCACATATTAAAATTTTACAAGTTAATGGATTTAATTTTAATGAATGTGATCCTATATTACATTATCTAATGTATAATTTAATATTATTACGTTTTAAAGAGTATTTGCTTAGAGGTATGGAGTTAAATAGTCACTTCAGAGCATCGTATTTATAGAATATTTTGATTTTGTTTGCATTGAAGATCGCGCATCTTAGAAATTAAAAAGGTTTTTGGATAGTTCAGATATACATACTTTAATGCGGTTATGCCGCTAGATGACCTAGTTTTTTTTTTTTTAAGATCATCAGTGTTCTTTTGGAGATGTTTCTTCTCATTCTTCGTTGATGTAAACAAGTAAGAGTGTTCTAGTTGGAAATGCTCGACTAAACATTACTCTATGTCGCATCGGGTATTGCTTTATTTTATATTTTTTTGTTTTTCAAAAACTTTATGATGAATGTGAGTTTTTTTAGATGAAAGTTTAAAAAAATGAATATAAGAAAAAAATTTTAATATCATAAGATTTTTGTACGTACATACAAAAATATATATATATCCTTATTTTTAATCCTAGATCAAAAAGAACATATGGTGTATTTGTTAAACTATGATCTTTAGTGCATAAGTATTTATATCTTTTGCGAACTGGCAAATATTTCAAAACTGACTTTGGGTTGATGTACTTCGAATGTCCAGTTGTCAACCGTCGTCATGAGTGTCAGCGGTGTTAATGAACCTTTCTGACTATTAGTTGTTAGCTGATAGTTGTTTACGTTTACGTTAACGTTAAAGTGGTCGATTGAGATTGCCGACAAGAACAGCTAACACAACACATTGTCTTCGTTAGGAAAGTGTGCCCAAGTCGGACGATGTGCAGGCACGCACGTTTATATTTAGCATGTAGTGAAGTGGCAAACTATTCACAAACACATGCACATACACACTCGAAGGCATCCCGATGTTCGATGTGCGGTGATAGTCACGTGCACAAGGACATTCCAAGGCTAATTACATTGGCGCGATGCTTGTAAATTCAGTAAATCTCTGCTGCAGCTTCAGCTGCGATCTTGCTTAACTTGGTTCGGCTTTATTATAACACCATCCGTTCATTATGGTTGGCGGTGGTTGGGCAGTCTCTATCAGCCAAGTCTGTGGCATGCAAGTACAATGTGCAAGTATCTGTATCTATATCTGTATCTGTATCTTTGCATCTGCGTGGTTGTCTGTGGTGTTTGTAGTTGCAGTATCTAGTCGCCAGTCTCCACTTAATTAGCTATGTAATTTATTATTGTCCTAATCTCTGGGAGAGAGAGAGAGAGAGACCGGCGCTGGTCGCGTTTCCATCACTAATGCAGAAGCCGGCGCCAATGCCGCTGGCATTGACAAATCAACAAACGTTTTATATTAGAATATTAATATGTATGATCATCCAAGTTGCGAAAGTCAGGAAGTTCTAACGCCAGTAACATCCCCATAGCTCCTGTGTTTATCCGCTTGTCTGCAAAATCAACACAATTAAGAGACCCTCGCACCCAAAGACTTGGCTAAGATAAACGGCCTTGTCTTCTGCAGTGAGGGACGGGCAGCTAAGACTGGCATTACAAGTACTCCGCGGTATGCAGGCAATAAAGGTGTGCTCTCCACTCTGCAGATATTCGTTCTCGTTTATGCATGTACATTGATGTAATCACACAATTATGCCCAATTATGTAACAGCTTCTCGTGACTGCGACTGCGACTGGCGCTGGGCTGGAAGAGCCTCACTTGCAGATAGGAGCTTGTAGCTCGTCGGTGCTAAGCAGAATGCTTTGTGGATATCAATGACTAATGAGCGTTATATTACCACGCAGTTTCCTTATACATACATATGCACATACATTCTCTGCCCTTTTCACTTCGTCGGTGTTATAAACACTCAACAACATAATCGCGGGCGTACTTTCATTAATGCATTTATCATTTCTAGCTTTTTATTTACGTTTGCAGTGGTTTTTATAATATGCACTTGCATGCGCGAGTGAAAAATGCTGAGATACGCCGGCCATTGACACTTGAGGGCAATTATATCCCTCCTGTTGCAATCATGTGCAGATTTATCACTTAGAAGCCGGATGGCCCAAATGTTAGATGCCTTGATAATGCAATACAACAATAAACAATCAACAACAAACACGAAAGCAAACAAACAAACTCTTTTTGCCCACTTCGAACTTGGCACATTCTCATAGCTCAGCCCCATCTAGTTCTACTCATCCGCAGCGTTGCCATCGTCGTCAACCGAGTTGCTGTTGGTAACGTGATGGCCAATATAAAGCGCAGCTTCTTAACGTGCTCACACTCATTGCCAGTTCGACGCGTCTGCTGTGCAGTCTAGTTTGTGAGTGTCTTGATCGTACTCTCACTCTGATCTTCATCGGGAATTAAAAGTTTGCTTCAACCTTGTGAAAAGTGAGAACATAATTTAAGTGATTGGAAAACAATAGAAATAAATCAGTCTTGAACAACTTTAAGTGACACTAACTACACCAAAAATACACTTGATTTGAGAACTAAAAGTATTGAACTTAAATACTTTTCAATTGAGTACAATTATCAGTTGACAAATTCCATACATATAATCAAAAACTATGTTTGTATTAAGATAATGCAATTCAAATAACTAAACATATCATTTGTTTCATTATTGAATTTAGATAATCTCAGACATGGAAAGATTTATTTGGATATACCCGGCACTACTTGTGCTGCTGGTTGCTGCTTCGGACGCAGCTAATTTATCACAATTGGTTAAGAAACAAACGCAAGCGAAGCAGACGCTTATATCGCCATCATTACAGCAGCAGCAGCAGGGGAATTCCCTTGGTGCCTCAGTCGCCCAGCAGCAATATGGGCAGGAATCCGAGCTGCCAGCTGAGCAGCAGGACATCAAGAGCGAAGAAGAGGATGATGCTTATCAAATGCTTCACGATTTGAAGCAGGACTCGCGACTCCCAGTCTCCCACTCCAACTATGCGTGGAGTCCCTACGCAGCCACTAACTCGCCCATTAATCCTTATGAAAGTCTTCCATCGGGTGGGGCAGCGATTCCCATGCCGAAGATGCTGCCATTTATTGGCTTCGCTCAGCCTGTGCTCATTCCCTTCCCATTGTATATAGCTCCCGACATGTTCTATCCTTCGTATCCGGGCGCTAACAACGATCTGGAGGATGTGGTCATGTCCAGGGCAGCCGGCGAAAGACGACCCCTCTCGTCACATTCATCCCGCAACTCGCCCATCTACTACGTGCGCTTACCACCCACACCTTATATGTTTGTGCCCACAAATCTGGCGCCTAGTCCCTTTGGAAGCAGTTTCTCGCCTTTGCTGACTTATCAGCCTATGCCAACGTTTTCCACCTTTGGCTCTGTATTCAATCTACCCGTTAATTTTCTGGCGAACGGGAAACCTTCAGGAATTTATCAAATGAATGGCGCGACCAATGAGATATCATCGTTCTCTCAGGGAATCGGAGGCAACAACTTCAATGTGCGGCCGCCCACGCCTAGCAATCCCTATAGACCGATGCCTCCATCTCCATCGACTGGCTATGGACATGCTCAGCAGAGCTTTGGCCTCTCCACTTTGCCAGCACCGCAACAGGACTCAAAGCTAACTTCTCTTAAGCGTCCATTTGTGTTCAATGGCCGTCCCGACGATATCTATATATTACCCAACAATATATACAACTATAATGAACATAGTTACTACTGATGACACTTATGAAACAACTTGATTGAAGTATTATTGAATGCATTTAAATAACATCTAAAATATAAACAGTACTCGAAATAAACTCGCTGACAATTATTCAGTAGGAAATCAAGGATTTTAATTCGAGACGCAATTTTTGTTTGCTTAAATGAACTAGTCGTTGAGTTTTTAAAATTATAAACTAGGTGCAACCGAAATTTACAGGTCTATCTACATTCGATACTCAATCGCCAATAGCAGCAACCTTATCCTTCATGTTCTCGATGTATTGCGCATCCCCTAGATAGGTGCTATTTCCTATGAGATCACCGGTTCGCAAATCAAACTCGTAAACGATTGGAACACAATTGGGAACGTTGACTTTGACGATGTCTTCATTGCTTAAATCTAGCAAGAAATGTTAGATACTATTGATGGGAAGAATAATACACACCTTCAATATGCTGGACGAGGGCACGAGCGACAGTTCCATGAGCGACGATCAACACCCGCTTGCCTTGAAGGACCTCTTTCTTGATTTCTTCCCAAATGGGCTTCACGCGATCCACACACATGTGCATCGATTCCGAGAGTGGAAATTGACCAACTGGTATATTTCTAAAGGCCAAGTTGTTGAGGATTGCATAATAGTAACTGTTTGAGGGTTCTATTGGAGGCGGTATCTCATCGTAACCACGTCGCCAGGCCTGCACCTGCTGCTCGCCATATGCATCCGCCACCTGCCGCTTGTTACTGCCAGTTAAATTGCCATAATGCCTCTCGTTTAGTCGCCAGTCCAACACCACAGGCAGATAAGAACTTTTCATTTCGGCCAAGATTACATCCGCACTTTGTCGGGAGCGACCCAATGCCGAGCAATAGACCTTGTCGAATCCAATCTTAGCTTCCAGCAGCTTGGCTGCAGCAATAGTGCGTGATTGCTGAAGGCCTATTGAACGAAACTCGTATCAGTCAGCATCATTGTAGTCTTTGTTATCATAATCGTAAGCTTACCACCCTCGCTGAGCGGAGTATCGTGCCAGCCGCAGAATAGATTTTTCAAATTAAACTCACTCTCGCCATGCCGCACGAGCACAAGACGGCTGGATTTTACGAAAAAGTTTGATCTGAAATGAAAAACAGGTTTCATTAATCCCGATTTGCTACCAAATACCAAATGACATTTCAATTCAATTATGATTTGTAGCTGTGTTAGAACATGCGTGATACTGTACACACATATTTATATTCTTTGATATACTATGAGATGCTACAACTGTATCTGAAAGATACAAATGTATCCACATTGCTAAGCCGAGTTTATGTTTGAATCAGAACCTACAATATTGTTTGCGTGTTTTCGTGGATTGTTGCTGGTGATCAATGTTAGTACATTACAATTTTCCTCTCAGAAATTTGAACATGGCTCCCTGCCCTTGTTTATCTTTATTTTATTGCAAGTCCTCCGCGGATGCTATCGAGTCTATCGGCATATCGGCGTGACATCCAACTGTGGCACTTGGGATCACTGCTTTTATTGTAATAAATTGATAAGTCTGATCAAAAATGTCAAGCGAATTTAAAAATGTAAAAGGGTTTTGAGATTATCTAACTAAAAACAAAGCCAACTGAGGTGATAACACAATTAGGGATTACATTTTCAAACAAAACTTAAGTTTAATCATATCTAGAGTGTAAAGTAAGAGTTGAACACGATAAATCAAATCATAATACAACTCAAGGACTGCCGTTGCAGCTGGCAAAAAAAAAAAAACAAAAGCAAAAAGTGCAAATGTGTCTTAATAATAAAAATGGAATTGTCTTGTCTTCTTGTCTTCGCAAGAGTTCAAAACAAACATGCATTGCATCTCTTTAAACCCTTGCACGTACAGTGGGCCATAAATGCTACCTTCATTTTAAATTTAAATCATTTATTTGGTATATAATCGGTTCTCAGTCAGTTGGCATTGCAATGCCTTCAATCGATTTACTAGTCTGTGCAGATTTTCGGTTACCTTAAAGATTGTGTGCTGTTGCAGAGCACTACGTTGACGACAGCTGAGGGCTGAGACGTCATCGTCATCGTCAACGTCTATCTGCGTCTGCGTCTGCGTTTCCGTATAAAGGTCTTTGCTAGCTGTGAGCTGGGCTCAGTCTCAGTACAGAGCACCTTGTGTGAGCCTCTTTGCCACTAGTGCGTGGACTGTCAAAAACTACGACTACGACTAAGACTACGACTACGAATTGTGAATTATTAATTGTGAAGAGAATTGTGGCTGGCGAAGAATGCATTTTCCGGCAATTGGAGACTTCTATAAGCGTTTGCTATTTCTATTGCCGTTTGCAACGGGTGGGTATTACTTATTATTGATGTCTGTATCTACGAATCAACGAAGTGTGTCCAATCCAAATCAATCTACGATTGTCTTTCGCGTTGTCTTCTCGATATCCAACTATCTTAAGAAGTCAATTCACAGATATTAGATGTACATATGTACTTATGACGTAAATTGAGTGGTGCTCTCAGCTGTGTACAACTATCTAAAACCATCGTGCCATGGCAAGTAGGCTCGATTTTGGGGGAATTTATGAGGCATCTCTAATCTGTACTCTCGAATGTCACACTCAGCGCCCATAAAACTGTCAAACTCAGTGGTAAGTCGGGTTTATGCACACGCATCATCTAATGGATAATGGATAGTAAACAAAAGAGCGCAGCCGCATGTAAATAATAACAATAATTAAAATTGCATGCACAAATGCTCTACGAAAAACTATAAAAATATGTCAGAGCAATTGTTGATTGTTTGTTTTTGCTCCAAGTGGGCTTATATAACAGAAGATGGCCAATTGTCCACATTGGACAATTATAGTTCACTTAGGTACGCGCTGCCTACAATTGTTTGGGAATTGAGTCAAAACACTTTGCGAATTTTGTTTTGTTTTTTGAATTGAGATTGAGATTGGCAAACTCTAAATTATTTTCCCCTCCCTGCAGAAATGCCCCCTGAGGATCGACGCTTTAGCTATGAGGCGCCTATGCAATGGCAATACTTATATCCACAATGTGGCGGCGTGGATCAATCCCCAGTGCCCCTCAATGCACAGAAGGTGATACCTATAGGCCTGCCTCCGTTGCACTTTGGTCTCTACGACGAGCCTTTCGATGAGTTGCTCAACGTGAGAAACAATGGACACACAGGCATGTAAACAGAGAGCCAGCGTTAGGAACCTAATTTTTTTAATTGATATATGTTTAGTTGAATTTAATGTACCCACGACGGTGTATGGTGAACGCCCTTACATAACAGGTGGACTCTTGGAAGATTTCTATGAGGCGATGGCCGTCCACTTCCATTGGGGGGTCAGCGCAGCAGAAGGGATCAGAGCACCTGCTTAATGGTCGTCGCTATGATCTGGAAATGCATATAGTGCATCGGAATACAAAATACCAAAGTGACGAGGAGGCGAGAAATCAAACTGACGGCCTCGCTGTGCTTGCTGTGCTCTTCAAAGTTGTAAGGGTAAGTTTGCTTGGCTACTCCTGTCATCGATCTATGATAAAATTGTTCAATTATTGCAGACCAACTATATATATTATCAGCCTGGTTTCACCGAGATCTTGGGCTCACTACTCCATGTGGGTGAATTCAACAGCAGCTACACGCCGGCAGCGTTCCTCACGCTGGGCTCCCTCTTGGGTGGCTTGGATAGGGGCAACTTTTATGCATACAAGGGATCCCTTACAACGCCGCCCTGCTCCCCGGCTGTGCTGTGGCACGTCTTTGCCGAGGTGCTACCCATTTCACACCTTGAGTTGCCCAAGTTTTGGCAGCTGCGCAATCGTTATGGGCGGCCACTTTTGAATAATTTTCGACCTCTGCAGTCTCTAGAGCGGCGACAAGTATTTCTACGGCGACCGTTGGAGGAGTACCTCTGGTCATAGCAAATTATGTCGTTTATTTATGTTAGGGGTAGAAGTAAATACAAGACGGAGCAGAAGTAAATACAAATCTTATTAAATGCTACTTGCAACCGCCTCGATAGCGAGAGAAGAAAGCCGCAAAGATTCCCAGCTCAACGGCCAGAACAGAGGAGCGCATAACCGACGTTGGCAGCCGCATCGCTGGACGCGGTAATTTCACCACATTGCTTGCGGCCGTCTGCTTGGTTCGATAAGCCACGGGAATTTTGCGGATTGGCAGCGTGGCACTACGCATTAGATTTGGTGGTGGGCGATAATTGACTGTGTGGTACTCATGATCTCGCACATCGAAGGGGGGATGCGGTATGCGAACACGGGGATTAATCGGCGGATGAAATGATGGTCGAATCACAATCTTCTTTCGCATTTTCTCCCCCTGCTCATCCTTTGAGTGAGACGGAGTCGACCGTTTAGGCAGAGCATTGATATTCTCAAAGTAGGGATCATTGCCGCTATAGTCCACTTGACGTTCCTTCGTTTGCCCCTTCGTCATTATAGTTTTAATCGCTGTATTAAATTCCGGATTCTCTTCATCTTGATGCAACGATTCAGCAAGCCTTTCGTCGATTGGCTGATTCATATTTTTTTCTAAAGCATCCGGACTGTTGAATTTCACTTCAACATCGTCGAGAATCTTCTTAAACTCATTTACAGCATGTGCCATTACCTCGTATTCTTTATCATTCAATCCGGATACAGTTCGATCCGTTTGGGGAGTCTCTTCAGCTGACATGTCTTTCAGAATTACTTCAGCTTCTTCATTATCGGTGTGCTTGGATTTAATCGGGTCGCTGGTTTTCGTATCTTGGGATGACTCTTCACTCAACGACTTTGAAATAGGATTTGCATCATCCATAAATATTTCATTGGGTTTGCCCTCGAATTTAACTGGACTCCTTCCATCCGTCTCAGTGGGTTTTTGCGCGTCTTCGTCGATAATGAGCTGAGCCTTATCTAAAGCTTGATCCTCCTCTTTGTTTAAATCACTACTCTCTTGACTTCGTTGTGGAAAATTCAGGTCTTGACTGAAATTGTTATTATTCGTTGGATTCACAGATTTCCGACTTGTTTGTTTATCCTCGTTACTGAATTGATTTTGGTAATTATGTTGAGCAAGATCCTCGTCTAGTTCCAAATTTCTATTCTTCGGTTGCTTCTTTGAGTCCACAAGAAAATCATCGTCTAGATCTAGACTTCTATTCTCCGTATTTTTAACAGAATTCTTCGATTTTTTCTTTGAGTCCTCGTTCTCGAGCAACCAATTCCACTCTGGTCCCGGTTCTCCATCGTTTTTGCCATGGTAAAAACGCAAATTGGGATCCTCAAGACCACGAATTTGATTCTTTTTAATCAAGGCTGACGAACGATGGTCATCAAAGTTCTTCGAATTTCCCTCGACACTTTCATCAACGTTGCAATTGTAAAATTCGTTTAGACCAGTGTCATATGCCTTGGATACAGATTTGTAATCCTTATTCGGCAAATGTTTTTCTAGAATCATCTCATATTTATCCTGAATCAAAGATTTATTATTGCCTTTATCAGGAAACTGCTTTTCTAAAAGTACCTTATTATTATTCAGTATTTCCTCATCTGAAGAATCTCGAACATCTTCATAGACATTATTTATATATTTCATTTTATTCTCTTCTTCCTTCTTGATGTAGTCTAAATGTTCCCGCGTTGGCATTCGATCAAATGCTGGTAATTGTTTATTAGATTGCGGCTTTTCTATAGAAATTTCCGACTTGGGTTCCCCGTGTGTCAGTTGTGATTCTTGAATTTTTTGCTCACTGGTAAATTTCTGTGCCTGGTCTGGTTTTTGTTCCTCTAATGGCGAATTTTTTTGATCCGCAAATTTAGACTCGTTTTTAGTTTTGTTGTCAAGAAACTCGTTTTCACTCTGCAGATATTTGGTCAAGTCATTGTTAAAGCTATCTGAAGCAGCAACTTCCAATAAAAGATTCCTGATCAAGTGCGACTGTTCGTCCAAAAACTCTTGTGCTCTAATTAACTTATTGGGATCTTTGAAAGCATCGTGAATGTTTTCGGTGCGTTTTCCTTCATACTTTAATTTAGGATCTTCTTCAAAGGCCTTCATATTTTTCTGCCCATCAAAATAAAGCATTTCTGGACATATGCTGTCGTTACCCTTAGAAGACATTGGCGCCATTGCGAGCGTTTTAAACACAGTCTTATCCTCCTTTTGCTGATTTAACTGATCATTATCAGTTGGTTGGTTCTTAGCCTCGCTACAACTCTGAGATTCAAGATCTGATTTGATCGAACGATAGGAATTGTCTGTGTTTGAGTATTGCAAAGGAACCCTATCTACTTTGTGAACGATAGAAGCTATCTTGGTCTCATTGTCTTTGCTTTGGTTGCTTTTGTGTTCCTTTATAGGAGAAGGTTTTTTGTTTGACCGTAGTACTCGCTTATAATCAACCCTATATCCACCTTCCTTAATTATAGGCATTGTATTACTTGCTTTGTCCATTACTTTATTCCTTTTGGTAAACTTATTCTTTTTGCTTTTCGATTGCACGTTTGCATTCAGAGAATGCCCGATCAGCTCTTCCTCATAGGATCGACTTGCATTCATTCGCATTATATCGAAAAGCTTCGATACACTAGGCTCGTCAGCAGAACGTTTAGTAAATGTAGGATCTTCGTCATACAGCACCTGCATCTTCTGCTGTTCTGCCAATGCGCCTTGTTGTTTTTTGTTTTTGTACTGGAGACTTGTAATGAGATTTAAGATTTTCCATTTCGTTTGATTTTGAATCATTCTCTTTGGCTTGCATCTTTTCTGTTGACTTCTCCTTCTTACTCAAATTGGATTTGGAAAGTTTCTTTTTGAGTTTAGAAGCTTTGATGGAATCATTGACCTTGGCCCTTACTTTCAATGCTTTATATTTTTCATTTAAAGGGTTAATGTGTTGTTTGATGAAGTTGCTCACACCAACCACAGGTCTTCCTTCACTCGATTTTGATTCATTCGAATGTGCGATTTCTGCTGGTTGTCGTTTAATTGATAAATATTCGGCACTAGTGTCGTTGTTGAGATTCTGGGATATGCCAATAGCGTTATCTAGACCAATATCCAAGTCCTGATTTTGCTGATATAGCCAAGGATATCCGTTTTGTTCTGGGACTTCAATTGAAGGGTTTCCTGTTTCTTCCCTAAGCGTAAGATAGATTTCTGGCTTGTCTTCAGATGATGCGATCTCGAAAGAAAACTCCACATCGGACTTGTTTGGTTTGGCAGCATCTAAAGCTGTGGTTGCTTCCATGCCAGAGTTTTCAATTTTGCTATTTTCAACATTGAATATTTGCTGAACTTTCTCTTCTTGAATATTGGAATCAATCGAACTGTCAACTGACTTGGCCTTATCTGACCAAGGCCTTAATTCAGGAGCTACATCCACGAAATTCTCAAGAACACTGTCAGCAAACGAAATTGGCAGTTTGTATTCATCTTTTTGCAGTTGAGTAATTGAGTTATTGCTAATAAATAGACAACCAATAACTAATCGAATTTTAACAGCTGTGAAAGAGGTAACTACCTTAAGTCAGGGTGCCAACGCAGGGTATCAACAATAGCATCGGGTGGTAGCTCGTTTTGACATATTCTGTGAAGGACTGTGAACAAAGGATACCTTCAAATGGGAGAATTATATCAGTGCTGAATGTCTCAAATTCTACGAGAAATTCCTTACTTATCTTGCAATTTGGCCTTTTCCAAATACGCATAAATCTCGCCAGCAATTATGGGACCAAGCAACTTGCGACCATTTAAAAGATTAGCTTCAATTTCTTGCACAGTTTTGCGTGAGGTAACAAAGCATTTCGCAAAAGTAACATTTTTGTCCGCTGCGGAGACATTGTTAGAATATTTTTTATAAATAAATTCAGGTACCAACCATAGGAAGAAGCTACAGAATTCGCTAATCCGCAACTTTCAAAGAACGTGGATAGCTTGGTATTTGGATTAAAAGTCTTAATGAATCGCATCATTTCCTTCAATGCCAAATGAAGGCAGGTGACCCGAGCATTCTCTCCCAATCGCAAGCCATCTATAAAACCGGCACTGAGCGCCACCAAGTCCTTAAGTGTATTACAAAGTTCCACTCCATCAACATCATCGACACTGCACACTTTGCAGTTGTCCGTCTGGAACAGATTGGACAATTGATGAGCATGATTGGCATTGTTACACCCAATAGTTATTTCAGTCAATTTGCCCTGAGCCATCTCCATGGCGCTATTGGCACTCATCATTGAATAGCATGGAATGCTCAATTGCTTGGATATGACATGTGAATAAAGATCGATTTCCCCATCCCTTATATGATCTAGACCCTTTATCAAGGATACGGCATATGCACTCGTTTTCACCTTTCCGGCTAATATATTGCAGTAAGGTTTTATAAACGAATGAGACGTGGCAAATATCAATACATCGGCCTCCTTGGCAGCTTCGATAAGATCGTTGACAGCAATCTTAAAACAAAGATAAGTTAATTGGTGAAATTTGAAAATTCAAAATGCCCAATTTGAATTTACCAGGTTAAGCTCCAACTTAATTCCTGGCAGATACTTAATATTTTCATGCCGCTCGTTAATGACCTCCGAAAGGTAATTGCTCCTCACAAGCTCATCATACACATAAATGTGAACGTTCTTGTCAAACTCGCCATTAGCAGCATTCTTACAAACGGCCGTTGAAATAGCAGAGCCCCTGAAATAACGAATAAATCATTAATTCAGCTATAGAACAAAATAATTATATATATCAGCCCTACTTACCAACCCTCTGCGCCGATAATGCAAACCTTTGGTTTCCTCGACATTTCAACGGTGCATTAATTTTAAAATCAAAAGAAATTAAAACAAATACAAAAAAATTTTAATAGTCTTTTTAGAATTTTATCGAAAATTTTGTTGAACGAAATGGGTTGAAACATAACTAATGTTTTGTCGAGACCAAGTAGATAACGACAGAGATTTCATAGACAGCTCTTTCGACTAACTATATGCTTGAAATTCGTAGACAATGCCAGATGAAGGGTCTACCAATGGTTCGTTCGACACTCTCACGGTTTTCGCAATCTGTTTTTCCTTTTCTTTTTCTTGCTGCGCTTCCTGTTCAGAAATAGCTCGAATCTCAAATTCAGTAATAATCTGTGATATTCGGCTCTTGGCTTCTGCTCCTAGCTTAGGTGGCAAGCTCTTGATGCTGATGCAAGCACTTTCAAAAAACAAATCGTAGCTGTCGCGATGTCGAACTGCAGCCACTTTTGTAGTCCCAATATTCGTTAATTTCTCCTTCTGCAGGACCGCCTGAGAGTTCCTGGTTGCAAGCTCTTGAAAATATGCGCTTAATATAGTGCGATCTCGTTTGATGCTCGCCAGTAGCTCTTCACGATTGGATGCTGATTTGGTCTTCATACCGTGACGTATTAGGGACATGTTTAATGTACTTATTCTTCTGTTTCAAGAATTGTTCGAACTTCTGCAAATAGTTAAAGTTACTGTTTGAATAATTTGCATTTTCTGGCTTATTAAATCTAGACAAACTTACCGCTTTCCCGAAGAACTTGTAAGACACTTAAATATCTTAAAAACGACAAAACTGTTTCTTTTCTTTTAATTTGTTTTGGTTATTTGCATTTCAAGAAAACATATGATTTTGGCGTCCAAAATGCAGCATGTTATTAACATAGTAACACTATGTTATTTACACTAATGCTATTAACATTTATTCTATTCAAACTCGCAATTAACAGTGTGTCCGCCATTTTTGCTAAAAGAGGTTCATTACCGGCTTTTCTTCAAAAATTACTTGTTGCTGTAAACATGTGCTATAGTTATTATCAAATAATAAATAAAATCAACTTAAGTTCAGTAAGTGATATGTGCAAAATATTAATATATGAATATACATAATACAAATGCCATTCGCTAGCAATTTCGTGAAAGCGCGCGCGTCATTTATTACATTCTCATAAACTTTGCAAATTAACCGTTCGTTCAACAAATACAATTGTGGTAATAAATTTGTGCAAGTTCTTTGGGGTAAGTTAACAATTCATTTATAAATAAGCATGTAACCTACGCAGTTTACGAATTTCGTAATGTTTAAGACAAATGAAAAAAAAAACATAAATTTAAATTCAACAGTTATGTCAAATTATTGTAACTGTAACAGCACTCAATAGAATTGGAACGCAGCAACTGTTAATTAACATAATCGATTAATAGGTATCGGATTTCTTTACATGTATTTTGCTTTTTGCGGTCACACGAAAAAATACTAAAGAAAGAAAACATTTAAAAAAAACTTAATTGATAAATTTGAACTCATACAAATTTATTTAAAGAACACAATAATAGTTAAGTTGTAACTTTTTGCATATCTAGCTGCACAAAAGCATGATTTAAAAACCATCGATACATCAATAGTTGTACTTATAGTTAATTTACAAATTTATTTAAAATATCTATACAAAAATTAGTCCTAATTATCCTAATGACGTAATATTATTTATGGGTTTACGACCTCGTCAGACCTCCAAATTGAGGATGATGAGAAATACCATGCTGTTTGGTACTAACTTGTTGATCTGTTAAACAAGTATTGTGTACCATTGACATTTCTACATCTGTCGAATCGCCTTTTGTACTATTATTATCCTTCAGCGCTCGTAGCTCCAGTTCGCAAATCAGCTGCGATACACGCATCTTGGCTTCAGCTACAAGTTTCGGCGAAAGAGCTTTGACACTTGAGCTAACACTTTCAAAGAACAGGTCTACATGATTCTTTTCTCGAGGGGGCGCGTGTGGTAGTTGAACTCCTATCAACTCACGAAAGGATTCCATTAACTCGTTCTTATCTTGTTGAATTTGCATTAGTAGCTTGAGACCTTCCTTACGATTAGATGTTGAGTCAGTTACCCGTGGACTCGTTTTGATTGGTGTTCTATGGTTGCTTGATACTGGCTGCGTTGTGGTCAGTAAAGGAGTTGGTGGCGTTTCTTGGGGCCTTGTCTCAATAACTTCAAAATTTTGTAAGCTACAAAATAAATAGTTGATAAATATGAACAAAAAAAAGAATGCAATGGAAATCAGATGCGCACCTTTCTTCTATGACTCCTTCGGTATTTACTAAAACTGACGCCAGATCCTCTAATGGATTATTATTATCTGTCTGCTCCACCTGCTCCTGCTTCAGAGCCTGTTTCAGCGCTCGCTTTCGTTGGTGGTAATATTTGCTACGCTCCTGGCGAACACTCAACTCCTTTCGCACAGCCCCTTCGCCTTTTGTTATTAGTGACTCAAGATTACGCTTATGTTTTGTGGTGCGCTCATGTCTCACTAGGTGGCAACGGTTGCAATCCAATCGGCACTGACAGGCTCGGCAGAAGGGCTTGTTAGGATCATCAGCTGAACGCTTTAACCACGGATCGAAGAGGCTCAGCCACTTCTCACAGAACTTTTGGCTGTATTTCTGCTTTCCACTTCCAGTGCTACTGTTTAGTTTCACTTTTATTTTCGTCTCTTTCCTATTTGTAGGGCACCATACTTTATAATCAAGTTGCATTCTCCAAAAGAGAAAGGCTTACCAGTCGGAATCAGATGAATTTTCAGAAAAACTCATGTTTTGCTCGTGTGTCTGCGCTATTTATGTTATTATTTATTCACAAATAGCATCGATACATGGCTAACCGATAAGCGTCAGCATCGACATATCGATTTCAATGCGTTTCGTGCAGCTGTATCGGTTATCGATGGTAGACACAATGAGTGGCGCCAAGCGATCCCGTAGATTCAAAAAAGCTATGCATTTTTAAAATTCCATTAATAACAAGTATTGTATGTAATGATTAACTAAAGGCATCTCACCAAAATTCTAAAATAATGAGGATAGTATATAAATATATTCATTTATTTATAAACGGGTTCAATTAAATTAAAAGAATCATTTACTCAGCATTTATTTATTTAAATGCTGCTTGCAATATTCCCAAATAAACAAAGAACCAGTCACGTGAACATTTAGAGACCGTACCACACCAAATTGCGGGATTTCGACAGCAAAATCCAAGAGGGCAATCAAATCCACAGAAATTCCATGTTTTTCATGACTGCAAGTATAAAAGGTCCAATTATTAAGGCACTTGAGCGGAAACAATTTTAAAAATAGTTTTACCCCAACAATAAAATGCATTTTTCTGGAAATTTAAAATCAACAAAACTAACGCTATGAGCTGTTTGCTCTGCACCAACAATTTTGTATCCCATAGACTGTTTATTAATGAGGAATTCAGAAAGATTATCGGGCTTTACTTCCAATATATTTAGGCTCTTCTCGGCAGTCATGCTGTAGTGAAAGATTATCGCATTAGCTTTATTTTACATAGTTTTAAACTTATTCTTACCTTAAATTTGTAAAATCGGTTTTGTCAACAATAGACTTTGAACCTACTACCAATGTTGTCACTCCCAACACCTCACTGGTGCGAGCCAATCCTCCTAGATTGGGTAATTTATCTATTAGGGAGGCTACCACAATAAGATTTTGTTCTGCTGGCGTCGCTTCTTTTGTAATATTTTCATTCGTGTTAAATATATCATTTACAGGATTCGCCTTTCTCTGTACATTTAAATTGGTTATTTCCATTGGCAATTGATGTGCTACGGTTAGTGGATTCTTTCTCGTTATTACCGTCTTTCGATAGGCATCGATGTTTCTTTTAATATTATCTGGGATGTTTATTGTTTTATCGTACTCATCAAATGGCGCATTTGTCATATATAAGATAAGATCTGCGGAAGTAGCAGGGTGCAACACGACGTCGGATAAGATAATGCGAGTTTCCTGCTCAAACTTAGTTAATTTCGATCCCAATGTCATTGCTATGCCTGACTTCAAAACTTCGATATTGGGCACATGTATGCTAAAAATGCAATAGTCAACTGTATAGATATACGAAAGTTTAATTCATTGTCTTACCCTGAAGTTTTACATTTTACGGCAATCTTATGTAAAACTAACTGAGCCAGGAGACGTGTTTGAAAATGAGCTCCCATCGTATGAGGCAACAGGAAACTGGAGATTTTTTCCAAATCGTCCATTTGAAGGTTTTTCCAGTTGTGCAAGCAATATAGGTGAATTACGGAAATTATCGAAACTTGCTGAGTTGGCTTCAGTTGCTCTATTTGCTGTATTTGTTCCAATAAGTATTGAAGGCTCGGCAAAAGCCTGGCCACGAGGCACTCATACATGTAGCTTATATTTAGCTGATCACAGGGAGCCAATAATGTATTCCACAACTCTTGTGACCAATTAATATGGTCCTGCATCAGTAACAATGCTCTTGCGATCCTCATCTTTAGTCTGTGCTCTCTACAATTCTCAAAATATCGGGGCTTTTTTTCTGTCAACTGTTTATTGACGAGTAGCAGTTGATCACTAATTGCATTTACTTCTTCATCCGGCTGTTGCATACCAAACCAAATGTATTGATCTCGTATAACTATTTCATCAAAAAGATTCTGCACGATGCTGTCGGTATAAGCTGCTTCAATTCTGCAATTCAAGTTCATCAATTCAAATCAGTGGTTACTCTACAAAAAAAATAGCAGTTTACTTACCGTGCGTCTCCAGTACTGATGTCACCAAGAAGAATTCCTTCCACAACCGAGGAAACTCCTAATGTTTTTACATTTGCTAAAAGTGCCTTGGTTGTGTGTTGGCATCGATAGTTAAGAATCTTTTCAGCCAGTTTCTGAATATCAATATCATTCATATGTTTAGATGCATAATTTAATAGTGCTTTCACTCTGTGAATATAGGAGTAATTAATAGTCAACTTAAATTGAAAACTATTTTAACTTACACGTATTCAGAGTTTTTATATTTCTGCAGCATATTTAATAAAGCATTAAATATATTCTCATATTCTTCGACTGGTGTGTCAGTGTCATTCAACAGTTGTGCTAACCACACAAATGTTGCTCTCGTTCCACGTTCTAGAAGTTCAAGAGGCTTCAAATGTAACTCTTGAATTTGACTCCAGCGTTGCAGATTTGCCTCGACAAACCAATCCACACACTTCTCCTTTACAAACGATTTTTCCTCTTTCGTTTGACAGTCGAGTTGGCAAATTAAATGTTCTTGCACGTTTTCGAGGTCGCTGCCTTTTTGTAATATGTCAGACTTTACATCGTATTGAGTTCTATAAAAGTTCCAGCACATCTTCTGTACACTTGGATCCAAGTGATTTAAATAAAATAATGGAAACAAGCGCCACCATCCATGGAGTTTCTTTGGAAGTCTGTCAAGGTGTCGAATGAGCTCAGGTACTAAGAGGTTGATATGGGAATCATCTACAATTATTTCGTAGGAACGTTTACTTAATAATATATCTTCGTCAATATTCTCGCAATTTTGTAGCTTTATTATCAAGCGTTCATGATCACGGTAATATCCATCATTGACATTAAAAATAGTCTCGATGAACACCAAATAATCACGCAAAGTCAAGCTGTTGATAGTTTCCTATTGAAGGGAGTAAAAGTGTTAGAAAATGTTGTTCACAGTCCGAGAGATAAACTCACCTCGAAGATTTCAAATACACGATTATTGGCGATTCTTCTTAACTTTGTATTTCTTAAAGTGCGTACCCGTGAGCTTAGCTTGAGCAGAATTTTTTTAGAAATTGTGCCACTTTGAGGTGTTATGTGGTTTAGCCAAAAGAGCAGAGGAACTGAGTGCCAAGGAACTGTGGCAAGGGCTCGCAAAAATACATCCATCTCTTCTTGGGGCACAAAATTATTGATCTTGAAGGTAGGCACAATGTAACATTCCACATTGTAGAGCTGTGTTCTGTTTGTTGCTGCCAGAAATTCGGGCAGCAAATTGACCTGACACAATTGAGACACACCAAAATGGGTTAAGAAGTATTCAACAGTCCAGCGAAGCACCAATATGTTATTGTCCTGCAGCAGTCTCGCATACAAAATGCGCACCCAGGTGATCCATTCGTTATCTAGATTATTCTTGGATCGGCATGTGATGCGCGGCATCAAAGTAGCAAGAGTTGGCAGCATTAAATGCGACTGTTGCTCCTCCAAGCTCTCCATTATGGTCACATATGAGGACCACTGTTGCTCTGTACAAATCAGAGCATCAAGTGCTTTTACATCGCTGTTGGAATTATTCAGTTTCCTCATTAGAAAGTAGGCTGCCTTGCGAAACTCACGACCCTCGGACTGCAGTAAACCTTTGATAACCAGCTGGAGTTCATTGGAGCAGCAAACACACTCTACACCCAGCTGGCGAACAAAGTCGTCAAACAAATGCACCAGGATTTGGGCGGCATTTGGCTGGCGCTCGTTACTCAAACTCAAAGCCCAGAGCTGTTGCAGCAGGAATTTGCCATCAATTCGGGGGAATTTACGAGCATAAATCTGTACACAAATTAACACGTTGGCCACCAGCTGACGGCCGAAACTCTTGTTGTTGGCAACAACAATTGCAATGAGTTTGTGAAAGACTTTAGCGCCGAATTTAACGTTGTACTTATTGTTGGTCTGAAGCAAATTGTAGATGCATTGCACGACACGTTTAAGCGCCAATTCGTTATCCTTGTGTAAATCAATCACATCATTCAGCAACTCGTCCAGTTCAGCGATCTCTCCTAGCAGATTCTGGTTTTGAATATAGGTCTCAATAGCCTGCACAACTGCGTGTGTTGTCGTCGCTGTTGTTGCTTTTGTCGACGGCAATGCCATTTTGTACGGAAGCAATTCTAACGATATTTACTTAGTCCGTCCTTACTAACTGTTACAATTGTAATGAAATCATCTGTTGCATATTTATTTCACCAGCAGCGTGACCGCAACTTGAATTTCACAATATACTAGTTTTCAAAAAAAAAACTACCAAAATCTTATATTTCCGCAGTTAGTATATTCTTTATATATTGTGTTAGTGATGGGAGAATTCGCTACGCAAAAAAAAATAGTTTGGCTTAAAAAAAAACAATATATAAATTAAAACTAGAATACAAGAATTTCGCAATTTTAAAATGCTCTCGAAAGAATACCATCTACATATCTAGATTATTAAATCTATCCTTAAATATTTGTATCGCACAACTTTATTAAAACTATTTTCTAGAAAACATTAATCTTTTGAATGAACGTTTGAAACACTTGTTTCAGTCTTAGGTGCAATCAAATACATCTTAAATTTGATTGTTACAATTCATCACGCATAGATTTTGAAATACATAATATTTGGAACATTTATTTGTCGTCATCTTTGTGCTTTTTGGCTTGGCTTAATAATTTTTTACAAATTCTGTCTCTAGCCTCCGCGTTTTTTTTCTCTTCCCGTTCCTTTTTGGCCTGCTCTCGGTGTTTCCTTCTTTCAGCCAGTTTTTTACACTTTTCAATCTGTTCAGGGGATTTGCTTTTATCTGTCTGCTTTTTACACTTTTTAATTATTTCACTTTTCATTGAGCGATCCTTTATGCCTTTAGTTTGAGCCTGAATAGTTTCCTGGCATTTGGCTTGGGTAGACTTATGTTTGACGGTCAAAAGACGGAAAGATATCTTTTTCGCTTGCAAAGCATCGACGGTCATTAGTTTTACATCCTTGTCTACGTCAACAAGTTGCATCATTACCATTTGCTTGATGCCGGATGACAAAATGCTGCCAAAGTCGTTACACCCATTCACCATTTCTTCGATGACGATCGGAAAAATGCCTCGGAATATCACAGCCTGCCGTGCCACCCTCGGGCACTGCGTGAGCATAATAATAGCGCAGCGGGGCCGATATTGACTCAGCAATTGTGCCACTACAGGGCAGTAACTGACAACAATTATAGCTTTAGCCTGACCTAAAGATGCTATCTCAGCAATGCCGGACGTGATGGATGTGAGTCCATCTAGGCCAGAGTTTTTAATAACACTTCTCACCTCATTTTGAATATGTTCGTACCACAACACGGATTCGATCTTCGCACAGATATTTGCCATGCACTTGACGCACTCTACGGGATACTTTCCCTTTGCTGTTTCACCCGATAGCATTACGCAGTCAGCTCCATCAAAAATGGCGTTGCCAACATCAGAGGCTTCAGCACGCGTTGGACGCGGCTTGCTCACCATGGACTCCAACATCTGAGTGGCACAAATTACAGGCTTTCCTGCTTTGTTGCATTTGGCTATTATCGACTTTTGGGCAAGCAAAACATCCTCGGTGGGAATCTCGATACCTAGGTCCCCTCGAGCCACCATAATTCCATCTGATGCTGCAATGATCTCGTCAATATTTTGCATGCCTTGCTGATTCTCAATTTTTGATATGATCTTTATGTGCTTCCCCTTGGTACCCATTACATCGCGTATGTCTTTGAGGTCGTTCTTACATCGTATGAACGAAGCAAATACCAGGTCGACATTATGTTCTACGCCAAATAGCAGATCGCTCTTATCTTTTTCACTAACACTAGGCAAATCAATTGGCAGACCAGGAAGATTGACGCCTTTGTGGGAGCCGAGCTTTGCGCTATTTAGTATCTCACAGAGCACTTCAACTCCAGATACCTCCTTAACACGCAATCCTATAAGTCCGTCGTCGACATACACTATATCGCAGGGCTTTACAATTTTTGGCAGATTATCGTAATCAACGTATAAAATATCCTTTGTACATTTGTTTTCTAAATCTTTCTTCGTTGACAGTTTAATGCTTTCGCCCTGCGTCAGATTGATTAAGGTGGCATCGTTACCCGATACTTGCCCCGTACGTATTTCGGGTCCTCTAGTATCCAATGCAATGGCCACCGGCTTGTAGACTCCGATATGCTTGGCATAGCATTCGATGGCTTGCTGAGCCACCTTTATAACCCGACAATGGTACTCGTGCGATCCGTGCGAGAAATTCATACGGATCACGCGCATGCCGGCTTGGATTAGCTTTATTATTACTTCGAATTCATTGGAAGCTGGGCCGAGAGTACAAACTATTCCACTCAGAGGATAAGCTAGGCTAGGCGCGTTGAACTGCAATCGGGATTTGTAGTCCATATGCGATGTAAAAGGTCCGCAATCGAGTTTAACCATAGCCTTCTGTTAAGAAAAAATTAACAAATACTTATGAGAGTAGGATTGGATTCGTTGATTACATTTGTCGTCTTGGCATCGTTCGAGTAACTGTGGCACTCTTGATGTGTCCATGGCGTCACCGAATGCAGAGGCGAAGATCCGCGTGTTGCGGACCGCGCAATGAATGTAATAAAAAGCGAAATTTTGACAAACTTACACGAAAATGAAGAAACAAGAATTTTTATGATCTATCGACGATTTTAAACTGAAAGCAAATTTTAAAGTATTATTCTGAGTATTAACTTTCATTGGCAACTTGTTTACGAAAACACAATCCCAGTTACATATTGTACATATATAGATAGTGTTTATTACTCTTTGTTACTATGAAGAACATTATATTTAACAATCATAAATTATATCTGAGTTTGTTGTGTGTGAACGGCTCAACACTTGGGAGCCGATCTGTGGCGCTTCAGCAGCGGGTAAATGTGTCCAATTTCGATTTAGTATTCCGATATTCCGTGTTTTGCTTTTTCTCTTGGTTTCCAATATTTGTAATAAATTAACTTGGTTAATAACAGTAGTGACGCTAGCACTCAGCGCTTAAAACGCTGCAACAGTGTTGCATCCACTCATTTCTGGCAACAACGTCCAGATTTATTCGACGGTACTGTAAAGGAAGGAGTAAATGTATAGTGCTTTTGTCGATTACTAGAAAATCAGTCTACTTACACAATACGAATGGTGTTGGTAAAGCCGGAGCCCTGCTTCCAGCCCGTAACAATGACCACAGAATCTCCGGTCTTGATAAAGCCGTTCTTCTTGCCGACCTGCAGACCGAACTGCACACGCACATCGACATCCTTTAGCCAATCACCTTGGGCAGGTTCTACAATAATTGAAAACTACATTATAGATGCATTCAAAAAGCAACAAATCAGCAAACATACCCTTGTAGATAAGTGGCACCAGACCACGGTACAGATGGGCCTGACGAGCTGTCTGGGCAAAACGGGTGACGGCAATAATGGGGCAACGTGGACGATACTTGCTCACCAGGAAGGCTGACTTGCCGCTGGTGGTGATCACCACAATAGCGGCAGCCTTGGCCTTGTTGGCGGCCTCAACGGCGGCAATAGCCGCAGCATGAGGAGCATCCAGTGTGGATGCAGAAGCGCCACGCACCAAATCAGCGAACAGGTTTTGGTGCCAGAGAGCAGCCTCAGCCTCCTTGCAAGTCTTGGCCATGGTCAACACACACTCGAGTGGATATTCGCCCTTGGCGGTCTCGCCAGACAACATGACGCAGTCAGCGCCATCGAGCACAGCGTTGGCAACATCGGAGATCTCCGCACGTGTGGGACGAGGCTTCTTCACCATGGACTCCAGCATCTGAGTGGCGCAGATGACGGGCTTACCGGCCTTGTTGCAGCGAGCAATCATTGCCTTTTGGGCCAAGAAAACCTTCTCGGCAGGAATCTCAATGCCCAGATCGCCACGAGCGACCATGATACCATCGCCGGCCTCAATGATTTCGTCCAGATTGTGCATGCCCTGCTGATTCTCGATTTTGGAGATAATCTTAATGTTCTTGCCCTTCTCACCCAGTACTTTGCGGATCTCGGTCAGAGCCGCGGCGTTGCGAATGAATGATGCAAAGACCATGTCCACATCCTGCTCCACACCAAACTGCAAGTCAGACTTGTCTTTCTCGGACACAGCGGGCAAGTCCACTGGTACGCCGGGCAAGTTCACGCCCTTGCGGGAGCCGAGAGCTCCGCCATTCTCGACCTCGCACACAACGGTGTCCTTGGACACCTCACGAACTACTAGAGAGATGAGACCGTCATCGACAAAGACGCGATTTCCGGGCTTGACAACATTGACAATGTTCTCATAGTCAACATAGACAACTTCCAGGGATCCCTTCTCAAGGAAGTCCTTGTTGGTGGACAACTTGATTGTCTCGCCCTTCTTCAGTTCAATCTCAGCTGTGCCGCTGCCACCAATAAGTCCAGTACGGATCTCAGGACCCTTGGTGTCCAGAGCAATGGCAACGGGATGTTCATAGCCCAGCTTGGCCGAATAGTTCTTAACAGCCTGACGCACATTGGCCACGGTCTCAGCGTGGTATTCGTGCGAGCCGTGCGAGAAGTTCATGCGTGCCACGTTCATGCCGGTGGCAATCATCTTCTCCAGCATCTCCACGCTGCGGGAGGCGGGACCAATGGTGCACACAATGCCTGAGAGACGCACATGGGGAACGGGTGAGTCGAACTGCAGACGGCACATGTGCTCCAATTGGGAATCAGCTCCGGCTGCCATGTTTTGTGGTACTTCGTTGGGCTACGGTAGAATATAAACAAAGAATTTGTGATTATCGATTTCCAATATCATATCGCAATTGTTGATGGCCCACAAGATGCCACCCAATGTTTTATCGATAAATGCCATCACTGAAAGTAAACACTGTAGGAGTGAGAGAGTGAGCAAGTGGATGCAAAGCGTACCACCCACCAGCCAGTACGGGAGAGAGAGTAAAAGAGACAAAGACAAAGCTGAAGAGAGCATTCTTGTGAATCTGACAGATGGAAGAAGAAATTTTGCATAGCCAACGACGCTGCCGCTGTCGCGCTGCATTGCCGAAGGTCACTCACACACACACATATACAACTTTTGCATGTGCAGCACATAAAAGTTGCATAATTTTGTTTTATTCGTGAGGCGAAATGAAAAAAGTATTGCTACTGATATGAGAGACCAGGCATATCTTTTATATCTTTATGGATAGCACAATTGTGAAATTAACTATGACATTGACACAGGGGATTCTGTACGCGAAGTCGAAGTGGAAGCCGGAGTAGCAAGTTACCTTGAGTTGTGGTGCCTCATCATAAATTGTTACGTTAACCATTTTGTGGCCCGCTAAATTGGCGCTGTATAATCCGCGAAAAATATATTTCAAATTTGCTTCAACACGGGTAAAACGCACCAAACAACAAAGAGTAACGACGCGTTGTATGGCTAGAATATTTGGTGCGTTTGTAAAGCAAACTGCGCTAGTTGCTTTTAACACAATGACGGAAAATGTTCGACTGTCACAGCGAGGTTTAGTGGAAAATTTGGCAACGCGTTCAGAATCTCGGTAATTGCAATGTGAGCACGAACCACGAGACCTCTGAAAAAGCCAACCGACTACCTATGAATCTCTCTCGTGCTCTCCCTATCTCTCTTTGAGCCGAGAGAACGCCAAGGCAACAGGCTACCCCTAAAAGCCACCCGATTGACGCAAAGAGCTTTCAAGTTGTACGACGAGTAAACTCTTCGTTGCTGACTACGGCATCGACTGGCGATTAGTCAGCCGGCTATTTGACCGTTCATTAATTATACGTATGTTTTGTGTGAGAGCACAATGAGAGTGCTTGTGCGATTGTATGATTGTGAGTGTAAACAAAAAATTGATCATCAGCTGTTGGTTGCCCGAATTATAAACACACAGAGCCACACACACTAACATCTCCTTATCAACTACTGAACACCGGCAATAAGTTAGCATTATTAGCGCGGCTTCGACCTTCTACAACAAAAATTATATGGATGGGGAATAAAGCACAACTTTTCCATATTATGCAGCACGCACGTGAAAGACACGAACTGCGGGGGTGATTGACTTGTCACTCACGCATAAAAGGCGTGCGCATACAACGGCAAAGCAAAAGCTTTTTTGCTTGCGGCGCTTTTTGAAACGGCGCAGCTACAAGGAAAGTTTTATTAAAGTGAAAGTGCTTTCGCATATTATGAAAGGCTATTTACTGTGGTGTATGTGTGTGAGCGTTCTGCCCTTGAACCCGCTCTCGAAGGACATTGTGCCAATGAATGAGTGTCCGTACATTCGGCTAAATTTGACATTGCTTAAATGAAGCCGGTATTTTGTATTAACATTATCAGTATTTAATTAGTCATCGTCAATGTTCGCATAATGTTTTGTTTTTTATTAATTATTTAAATGTAGAGCTAATTATGGAAGGTCAATGGAATTAGAAAATTGGAAGATTACCCATGCATTTTCCTATGGCGTGTTTGCGTATGTATGCACAAACACACCCAAACATACAGTGCACATACACACAAGCGGATGTGTGTGTGCGCTTTTGTATGGAATGACTTCTATTTCACCTTTACATATTCCTTACCAGCGCACTAAGCTGCCGCGCAAATCAACGTGTTTGTGAGTGTATGTGTGATCAGCAATTTACTCTACGATTCAATTTCGTGACGAAACCTTTTGCATCATCAACCATAATCACCAGCTACTTGCTATTTGGCAAATTTTCACAATTTGCCGCTTTCGCACTTACGATGTGAAGTCACCGCTACTTTACATAAACATGCATATGTTAATATCTTTTCACATATAAATTGTGCACAAGAATGAGTTATACTTAGGTTAATTACCTCTTTTGAATATTAAAAGTGACGAAAATGTATACAGATGTATTGCCTGTTTTGGAATAAAATAAACTTTAAATGCACAGGCTGCAATACACGCACAATACACAAGTCTGAGCTGTGGGCGATCTGTTTTGCGACTAAGAACTTTTTAGTAAGTACATATGGTCGATACATCGCATGAATTCAAACTATTATTGTGGTATGAAGTACTTGTTTTATTTTGTAGTATCGATACTCTTTGTAAAAACGGCACAATATACAAATATCGATAGATTATCATTATTAAAAAATTCACAGTATAAAAAAATGTTCGCAGTTTCTGCGGCATATTAAAAGTATAAAATATTATAAAATAAAAAAATGGCTTTTTATAACTTGTTGAGTTGGTCAATTAATGTTTTACACTTGATTAAAGCCATATCCTGCAAGTAGCTGACGCTGTCAATATGAAAAATAGTATTTAATTTTAAATTCTGGTTCAAAAAATCAATTTGTCGCTGTGATGGCTTATGCGGGAAACCTGAAGATAAAAGAAACTGTTTATTATTTATATTAATAGAAAAATATCCGAATATGGATTTTTACCATCGATTAGGCAAATACTTGTATAGCAAGGCATTGCTAGCCCAACTGGATAGCGACGGATAGAATTCTCAGGAACAGTTGCCCCTTTAGCATAGTCAACGAACAGCACTGAATATAGGTTTTCCTTAATATCCATGATTTTGGCACGACACCAGCCGTTTGGCTCAAATAACGCGATCACATACTCCTTGAGGCTAATCCATAAAATAGACATTTTCATAATGTACAATGATATATTGATTTGATTGCTTACACAGGGCGATAAGGACGCGGATCGCTGAATTTAGATAAAAGAAAGCGCATTTCAGATATCTCATCTAAATTTAGCTTGTCGAAAGCAGCGATAATGCCCCGCGAAGCGTTTGCGCTTTCCACAATATAAGCATCCAATCCATCTCCGCTTTTATTACAAAGGCGTTGCATTTCGAAAGGCTAGTAAATAAGATAAAATATATAGCAAATACATTTCTGAACAAGAATTCTACATAAAACAAGAAAGAAAGCTACAGTCGAGTGTACTCGATTGTGAGATACCCGCTACCCAATTTGATTAAAAACAATACATAAATTTTGCGGTAGTATTCTCCAAATATACCGAATATACTGCAAATATACTAAAAATATACCAAATGGTATATGTGGTATATCGATATAGTACCGCATTCAAAATATACCATGGACGGCTCAATATACCAGATTGTCAGCCAAAGCAACTCAGACCCCTAGTAAGTAGGCGTTTTTGCCAATACAAAAGTATTTCTTTAATAACTTCGACAATTTTTATCTGATCGCAACCAAATTTTCAGGAATCATAACTACTATAGTTATTATTATATATACCGAAATTCGTAACTGTAGCTTTAAAATTACGTTTGTTATTCGATGTTTTTGATTTGCGGGGGCGGAAGTGGGCGTGGCAAAAATTTGAAACAAACTTGATCTGCGTGCAAACATAACAAATGCTGTCGAAAAAAAAATTATAGTTCTATCTCTTATAGTCTCTGAGATCCAGACGGACGGACAGACACACAGACGGACATGGCTAGATCGTCTCGGCTGTTGACGCTGATCAAGAATATATATACTTTATAGGGTCGGAGATGCCTCCTTCTACCTGTTACATTTACATTTCCTGTCGGCACAAAGTTATAATACCCTTCTACCCTATGGGTAGCGGGTATAAATATATGTATATTACTTACGCTGCACAACACGGGAGTCACATTGGCTGAATCTGCACCATACTGTTGTGCTGAATGCGAAGAAGGACTTTCATTGTCATTCAGCTCTTTAACCAATTTCTCTATAGGTTTAGGTGTAGTATGGTTGTTATTCTCCGTCTCCTTAGGTGTGCAAGTTTCATCGGCAGTCGACATTGGAAGTGATTTAATTTCGTTCAATTGTGGTTGCATTTCCTTATGCGAATCCATTTTTACAGCTTCTGGATTAATTGTTGAATTGACTTCCTTAACTTTCGGTTGGGAATTATTTGTATTTGCGTCGTGGACGATAGCAACAGCCTTACGGATATTCTGAGGACTTTCAAATTGTAAATTTGTACCATTACCTTCGTTTTTGATAGCTTCTGGAACTTGTTTACTCTCGTTAGATTTTTTATCAGAAGTGTTTCCATGACCAAATTCGGAAATCTGCTCGTTTAAAGATTTTGGGGAATCTTTTTGCTTTAGCTCAACACGCCCATTTGACAAAAAGGTTGCCGTCAATTGCTTGAATTCAAATGGGCGTAAAAAGCTTTGATTGTAAGGAAAATGGGGTGTATCTTCAAGTTGCACCTGCATGGAGCAATAAGGGAGTTTCATGAGCTCGCTGCCGATTTCACGCATATCAACTAGATTTAGCATCTTTACTATGCCCTCATCCAACAGAAGGAGGCGTGAAGGGTTCTTTCTATCTATACTTTTGACACGATGGTATCGTCCATTAAATTTGCAAAGTGCATACTCTGCGTATTTGATTTTTGATTTTCTGGGCAGCTTTTGACATAAGGAGTTTACCTAAAAGATATTGAAATCATCAAAATAAATATCACGCACAATCCAAAAAACTAAAAAGAGTTGCGATATATTAATATCTAACACAATAAAATAATCTAAAAACCCAACAAACCTTTTCCAAAACTGTAAAATATGCTTTCTCAGCAGATTCGCTGGCATCGCGTATGATACAGCGATTGGATGAAATAAAACTAGTGATATACACATTTGAACCGTTTGGAATGTTTGCATCGGGCGGAGAAGTATTCGTCAGATCATCATTACTATGTGCTTCATTTTTTGGGGTTATGTTGCTGGCCGCCGCCTTGTTATTTTCCTTATCGCATTCTGCTAAATTATTATTTATGGCTGCAGTCAGAATTGGTATCGGAAACGGCGTTGCAACTTCACGATTAGGTGAAATTAGCTCATTTGGCTTTATTATCGGCGGATATGCATTGTCTTTAGTACATAGATTTTCGGTATTGATACTTGCAATTATGGAGCACCTCGTGGGTTGCACCAAAGGCGGAATAGGGAAGCAAATGTATCTGTGACGTTGCCAATCCTTCAGCTGGCATTCCCTCGAGCAATAATAGTCTCCACATCGATGGCAAACGAGGCTCGTTTGCGTTGAGCACACCAAGCAGAATCCTTCTAGTTTTTCCTGTAGCAAACTAGCTCCTTCCATGACTCCTTTGTTAGTAATGTTCTCCAAAATCCCCCAATTTCATTTGAAGTAAAAGAATTTAGGGAGCAGAGTGGCCGCCAGTGGGACTTCAAAATGTTCTATTTAATGTCGATAAATCTACCAAATATACCGTGTTCATAATTTTAGTGATTTTTTTGGTTTAAAATTGTTTTTTCTTATTTTATTTTATTAAATTGAGTTAAGAACACAAAGTAACTATCATAAATTACTAGAGAAGGCTAGGTTGCCATTATTATTAAGTCATTTGATTTTGAGAATATGCAAATTTTAGTATGGTTTACTTTCCGTTAGCAAAGCTAGGCTTTTTACTTGTAAAACAGATAACCAAGCCCGTTACAAGGCTTCTCAAGCAGAAGGCAACTTCGAACAAAATATTCCGAAATTACGTCGTTGCACCCCCAGCTCAATGTTAGTATATTGAACCTTTTTTCTGTCCTCGCGACTATGCTAATATAATTTTAAGTCTTTCATTGGATTGGAGTTCGATCAAAAATGAGAATGTTAGGCCTGAATCAACCGAAATATGTGCCCCCATTGAACCAAGCCATGGCTATTGAAACCGGAAGTAATTTATTAAGTGAACTAATCGTAGTTTCAATTGGTGTTAGTCTTATTATCCTTGAATTTTCACGGTAAGTTATGTATTGGGAATTTATTAATTGATTACTAAGTTAATACAATATGTTTTCTTAGCCAGGCACGAAATGATAAGCTAAAACACGATAAACATAAAGAGCAAAGACAAAAACTGTTCAGTGATTTGGAAGCCTTAAATGATCGCGTAAATGAACAGGTCCATGAAATACAAAATCTGAAAGTTAAGCTCAGTCAATTGAGCATTAGACCGGTCGATGAGTAGAACAAGTTTGGATGCCATTTCGCAGTTCATTGTATTACCTTTAGCTAAATAGTTTTATGTTTTTCTGTCAACATTATACAAGTACATATAAAAAAAATTTAAATTCGAGTATGCAAAATGGTGCTTGGCGCCTTCCCCCTTGGTAAATTAGCTGTATTTGGCCTTAAACAAATTATAAAGCCCGTTAGCGGCATTGTTCTTATCGTGGCAAAACGGAGCACATTATTTCGGAGAATTGTATGCGCACCAGCTGGACAATTCATTCATTGGATTGAAGTAAGAAGTAAAATGCACATGTTAAAATTACCTCAACCTAAACGAATTCCTATCCTACGTGAAAATGCGGCTACGGACTTGGGGTCCAAATTGATAGGGGAACTTTTCGTGTTGACCGTTGGATTATATTTGATTCGGCTTGAAATTTCACGGTAAATCGTAAATCACATAGAAATTACTTAAATAAAAATCAATTTTTTGCGTTTAAGACAAGCACTCAAGGATAAAAAGAAACATGAGGTACACGTACTGCAAAGATCCGAGTTGCGAAATAAATTATCGACATTGAAGAACCTGGTTAAATGGCAGGACGATGAATTAAGCAAATTGCGATTGAAGCTTAAACGCGAAGGAGAATCAAATGACGGGCGGCATAAATAAATGGAAGAAATTTAATTCCAAGTTGAAATATGGACTTTAGCACAATTACTAAATAAATAGTGGAAGTACGACGTTTTGACATATTTTAAATTTGAAGTGGCGGTCACACTGAACAGCGGTTCAATGTTATTCGCCAGCCCTGTTGGTTCTGATTTTCCTCTAAAAGATTTTGTAATACAAAAAGATCGTAAGCAATGGTCATTGGTGTGTTTCCAGCCGCCAAACTTGGCGTATTGGCCATAAAACAGATTAGCAAGCCAATTGCCAATGTGCTTAAGTCCAATGCGAAGTCGAGTCCATTCTTCAGGAAGTATATTTGCATGCCGCCGGCTCAATGTAAGTGGTTCACTGAATAATCCACATCCGATTAACGCTTCACTTTGGATAGTTTACAATTGGGTTGAGGTGAAAACCAAGATGTGGGCCCTGAACCTGGGCAGACCTGTCACTGTGCCGCCTCTGAACGAGGCCATGGCCATTGAGTTGGGTGCCAACCTGCTTGGAGAATTCATCATCTTTGCGATTGGCGCTGGCCTCTTGATATTCGAATACTCTCGTCAAACCATCAAGGAGAACAAGAAGAACGAGGCATTGCAGTTTGAGAAGATGCAGCTGACGAATACATTGACGGAAATGAATTTTCGTCTGGAGCGTCAGGATGCACAAATCCGTGAAATGACTCGGGTTTTGGCGGACTTGGGTGCGATGCTTTTGCAATTTATTTAAAGCATATTCAATATCATGTCTTATACTCAGACTCGCGCAACATCTTCAGCTGGCACAAGGAGCCGCTGCAGGAGTACGTTACCTTCGATCCCAACACGCCAGATCAGAGTGCCAGCGCAAGGAATGCCAAAACATACGAAGGATTCTATGATCCCACGGGCGGAATGGCGTTTCGTGCCCTCAACTTCCTGCAGACACAAATCTTCGTCGACGGACGCGATCGAAAGGCTAAGCATCAAGTTGATGCAGTGGCGGTCGAAGTGGATAGAGCTTTCGATGAATCACTAAGTAAGCCACAGGTGGAAGCTCCAGCAACTCGGTCACCATGACCAGCTCGGGATAACAATGGATACGCCTGTCACTGCTTGATTTGAACAATTTGAGTGTTATAAAACTATATACAAATAACATAAATAGCTAGGTAAAAAAGTCAATAAGTGTATATATCATGTACATTGTAACTGTATTTAATAATTTTATTGTTACTGAAAAAAGAGATGCAAACCAATTGAATGATGAATATGATGATAACATATTAATAATAGTAATGACTTCTTATCCGTGATGCACAAAGGACTGCAGCTGACGGAGTTCCTCTCCTGGTGTCATAATATCCTCCAGATAATCATAGAATGAATTGCAGACATTATAAAGACTGCGTCGCACTGCACAACGTAGATAATTGAAGCTGACTGTGGCTGCTTTTAAGTTGCTCGTGTTGCTGCTGCTCAATTTATCTAGTTCGCACTTTAAGCGATGAAGCGCCTTGATAATCGTCGGTAGATCATCCTGCACAACGCCATAACGATCCTCCTTGAGCGAGGCGACGCAGATGTGAGCCAGCGCCTGGGTCACCCACACAATGGGCAGCGAGTGCTCCACAAGAAACAGTGTCTTGGCGCCCTCGGACTCGCCAAATAGATAAACTATGCCGGGAATGCGTCGCAATACGCGTTGTAACGACTCTTCTAACTGCGTGGAGAGACGTTCGCACCAAGAGGGCACGTGTCGTATGCCATCTTGTGGCTTTGCATTCCATTGCTGATGGCGGGGCTCAGGCGATGTCTCACTGGATGGGGCAACCGCTGAACGAATGCCATACAGTTGATTGTACTGACGCAGTAGCACCTTCTCTGCCAGGAGAGCGGCATTAATGTCACTGTGGGCAGTTGTGAGATGCTGCTCGCTCCCTTTGATCACACTAATCTGTCGCATGGAATCATTGAGCTCATCCGTAAAATTGCCTACAATACTGACACACTGATCGCAAAGTTCGCGCCAATTGGCTGGCCGATTGCCGGGCTCGGTTAGCTGAAAGATCTCTCGGCGCACCGGGGAATCCTTTCGCTTGGAAGCGGCATAAAGGAAATGCGCAGCTAAACATTGTACCACATAGATATTGAAGAGTCCAAGGCCAGTCACAACGGTAACCTCTGGCTGTTTGTCGCTGGCCAAACGATTGCGCGACACAATCAACGGTAGCTCCTCGGACAGCAGCATGGCATAGAAGCGTTTCATCAGATGCATATTGCTTAGTATCTGAGAGCTGAGCAGCCAGGCGTAGAATAGACAACGCACATTACTGGCCACATCCAAGATGCTCACTAGACGATCGTCCGCATCCACACCCAGTAAGTGGCTGAAGCGCTGCCTCGCAAAGCTACCCAGCAGTGCAAATATCAGCGAATAGCTCAGCGTGGGCAACAACGAATTGATGGGCGCAGTCTTCAGTGTGGCGAAGAGCAGCTCACGCAGCTTTTTTGGACTCGATTGCTCGACGATAGGGTAGTCGATGGTCACCTCGTAGTGCAGATGCACGGACACAAAGTAATAGCAGCCGGCAGCAATGCCCATGCCGAGTAGATAGACGTGGTAGGAGCTGAGACAATCCTGGCCATAACAACGATATAGCAGGTGACTGTTGAAGTAATTGAATCTTAAGTACTGTCAAATAATGAACAGTTGTACATATATACTTACCGATAGTCACTGTGGAGGTAGCCAGTGTAGAGCCAGGCTGTCAGATAACCAACCAACAGATGTGCACCTAGGAACAACAGCTTCCTGGGTCCATTGTTGAGCATCCAGCGATATCGAGTACTGCAATAGCGACGCTCGGCGAGATGTTGCTGGGACAGCGTAATGCCGTAGAGCACGACGGCACCAATAAGCGGAATGCTGGCAAACCACGTGTAGAAGCTGCACACCAGACGCAAGGTTCCCGCCACCCATTGCAGTGGATGCCACAATTCAAAGTTGACGAAAAGCAGAAATATTGCCAGCAGCAGAAATTGAACTGCCACACTGAGGAGCACGGCGCGGACACAGCGTCTGAACAGCGCCAACTTGCAGCTCAGCATTGCTGCGTTGGACATGGTGAGGATTTTATTTGTTTGTTCTTCGCTAAATTGTTAGGCAGCAACTTGCCGGTCGTGGCGCGGTTTGTTATTCCAGTTCAAGGATGCAACCGAACTTATCGATAACAATGTTAGCTTTGCAGATAAATCGACTGTTAAAATTAAGTGAGCATGCTGACATTTTTTATTTCTAATTTGACACATACACGAAAATATAGGTAGAAAAAATATTTAAACGCCAGGAATCCTGAAATGTATAAAAAGCATTGGTATTATGTAGTCGTTGTAAAACCGTATGTAAAGCTTTTTCGATACTTTCTCTATGGGACATTCTAATGGCGTAAGAAAAATCGAATATAAAGATAATTGGCATCTGCATCTATCAAAAGTTTTAATTTTGAACTTATTGTCATCAAAATGAGTTTTGCAAACCAGACGAATAATATCGATCTGTGAGTTGTGATTAGCTATACGAGAACAAAAAATTGCTACATTTTGTACAAATTAACAGTAACAGTATTTTTGAAAAATATAAAAAAATATACCAAAATTCGGTGTAACCAGGCCGTGGTTAAGGTATATCATTAAGTCAAAAATAGTGCACTTGGAAAACAGACTTGCGGTCACGCTGTTTGTACCCAGTTAGTGAATGGAATTTTGGGCAGTCGAAAAATTCCAAAAACAAATGCGCGGATACATATAAGTGAAATAATTAGCATAATTTAGATTCGTAAGTGGTTTGTTGGAAAGCAAAGCTTATGCTTTGTTATCAAAGCATTTGGCTTCTCAAGGTGAACACAAATGAAATGTTTAGTTTTTAAGTAAATAATTCGTGTGCGCTAACGATTCGTCGAGTCGTCAA
The DNA here is from genome assembly GCF_023558435.1 of Drosophila sulfurigaster albostrigata. NCBI lineage: Eukaryota > Metazoa > Arthropoda > Insecta > Diptera > Drosophilidae > Drosophila > Drosophila sulfurigaster. The sequence goes on along the minus strand of NC_084882.1, from coordinate 37,267,679 downwards.
ATCGTCGTCCGTTCGTTCGTTTGCTCGGCTGTCATCAATGTTGCGTGAATAAAGCTAACAACGAATAAAAATCGCAATTAATTCGTATTTAATTGCTGTGTGGCGCAGTGCATAATGTAGTTAAATAAGCGTTTACCCACAACACAATTCGATGATGTGAAGTTTACAAAGCAAAGAGCAATGAAATGTATATTATATGTGTTTGTGTATGAATATGTTGTAAGTGCAGCAGCAGCAGCTGCCAAAAAAGCGCATGTGAAATGCAGATAAGCATTTGAGGTCACTCTACTACTCGAAAGTGCTTCTGTGTGTGTGTGTGTGTGCTTTTACGTGCATGTGTATTTGTGCTCGGTTAATTCCCTCGTATTCTCATTATGATCATTAGAGCAGAACTCGAAGGGGAGGAGAGGGCAGGTGTCCAGGTGTCCACCACACATGAGCAGACTGACTTGTGTTGTTGAGTCAGTCGCACGCATTAATTATACACATTTGTAAATACACATACATATTATTTTTACATTGCTATGCAAGTTGTTATATACATAAGTGTATGTGTATTGTACATAAGTATATGTGCGTCGTGTCTGGCAAATTGTTCTGCTTTACGCGTTTAATTTTTAGGCAGAACAAATTTTCTTAAAACACACAAAACGTTTCGTTCTCTGAGTGTCGCGTCGCTATCCCCCCCCTTCGTCTTCTCCACCACTCCCTTCCCTTCTCATTCGTTGTATTCGTTGTTGTTGGCTACTGCGACGTCGACGTCGAAGTCGACGGCTGCTGCTTCATGCTCCATTCACCTACTTTTACGCCTTGCATGCTCTTCGCTCTCTGTTTCAGTTTCTATCTCTGTCGCCGTCGCCGTCGACGTTCGTTTTCTGAATTCCAAATGAAGTCATGAGCAGCAGATTGTATAAAAAGCAACAGAATCGACAACAACAACAAGAAAAGCTGCAGCAAAACAACAATACAAATATCGTTGTCACTTTATTACAACAAGAAGAAAAAAACAAAAGTGAAATTAAGTGTTTAAATACATGAGGTAGAGGAGCAGAAGAAGAAGACAAAGCAGCAGCAGCAACACAAATATGACATGGTCGCGTCTCGTTTATACAATAACTCAAATTAATTGAATATGTTGGCAAATGAGCAAAACGAAAATTACGTTAAAAGGTGAGCAACAATAGCAGACAGCAGTCAACAAAACAGACAAAGACCTCTGCCTGCTAGTGTGAGTGAGAGTCGTGTGCATGAGCATACATATGCATGCATGTGTGAGTGTGTGTATACACGCATATTCATATTTTGACGATTGCCTACATACTGTTGTACTAGTCACGAAATAACTAATTCGTAGACAGTTGAGCTCTGCAGCTCGTTTTCGGTTATGGTTACAATTTAATAAAAGTTACTTGTTTTATATGTTTATAAATATTACAAACTTGATTTAAAAAAAGTAAAGTAATTTAAAATTTATGTAAATGATAAAGATCGGTGCCAGCTAAGGAAGTTTTTATTGTATTCCAAAATTTAAGAGAGTGTCTAAAAGAGTGTCCGGTTTTCCCAATAATTTGAATATTAGCCGAAATACATACATATGTATGTATGTATAACTTGTGCAGTCACATTGCAAATACAAATACAAAAGTTACCACACACACACAGAAACAAACACGCACACTCACATAAACTGTAAAGTGTCTGCGCTCTCCTTTTAACATATTTTTGTGCAACATTCAACCAACCAACGACGTTTAATTTGCAGCCCACAAATCAAGCGGTGTTTTTAACATGGCTGCTGCATCCGCTGGCCAACAGCTGCAACAGCAGCGGCCACAGCCGCCGCAGCAACAGCAGCAGCACAAATTGAATATTGTTAGCAGTGCGGAGACGGTTCAAGCCAACGAGCTGCAGCCCCACCAACAACTAAACATGTACAAGCATCAACAACATCAGCAAATGTTGCAGCAGCAACAGCAGCAGCAGCAGCAATTCTACCAACAGCAGCAACAGCAGCAAACGAAATTTGTATCGCGGGTCGTTACAAATGCCGCAATCCAGCCACAGCAGCAACAGCAACAAATCTTACCAGCTGGTTTGGTAAATGGAAGCTCCAACATAATGCAAGCTTCAAATGTTGCTGGGCAGCAGCAACAGCAACAACACACCAACAGTCAGCAGCACATTTTTGTGTGTCCAGCTATAAGTCCGCAACTTCAGCAGCAACAACAGCAGCAGCAGCAGCAACAACAGCAAAACAAACAACGCACCGCGCAAATAAAATTGCCTGTAAAGTGCGTAACATCAACAGCAGCCGCAACAGCAACATTAGCAACTGTTGCTGGCAGCACGCATTGCATGCCAGCAACAATTGCCTCCCGTCAACAGCAACAACATCCTCATCAGATCTACGCCAAGAATGTTGCCAAGACGAACAGCAGCAAAAACAACAACAACAACAGCAACAACGATGGCAACAATGCAAATTTGGCTCCTGGTTGGCGGCGTTTAACCAACAACAATGAAGTGGCCTACATCAGGTGAGTAGTCTCTCAATGTTCCCTGCATGTTGCACAAGTTAATCTGTGCGTTGTCGCCCTTTACATAGTGGAAGCCATAAAAATGTGTGTGGCTGCTGCTTACCCAACAGGAAATGCTCATGTCAAGAGAGCGAGGCGGGTGTCTATTGGCTCGTTGTTCCCGTCTCTCAACTGAGGTGAAATCGTTTGTCAGATTTAGTCGCATTTAAATCCCCGACTCGACTTGAGCTGACAAATGCACCAAACAGCAGCAGCAGCATTGAGGGAACATCAAATTGCCGAGGGGTTGCGATTAGTAGAACAATCCAGCTAATTTGAATATTGTATTGTTTAGAAATGGGTAGCGAGTATTTCGTAGTCAAGCACTCTCGACTTTACTTTAGAGCATTGTCTCTTCTAAACTCTTCTCTTGTGTGCACAACGCAACGAATATTTACTTCTGCATTATCTGCAAGTTATCATCAAGCCGACATAATTACAAACACAAATTCAATGTTTACACAAATATTTCGAAAGCGAGCTGCTGATTCTGACTCCACTACTGGTCGTAATTTTAATTGCTCTGATTGCTGTTGATTGTATTAAACTTTGTTTAAACATATAACCGAACACACGCATACATAAGTGAATTAATTAATACCTTCGGTTTCAAGGTTAAACCAGTCAGGATATTTTTGGGTTCTTTTCCATTTACTTTGTCCAGTTTATTACTTGTCAACCGAAGTTGCAGCTGCGGTTGCAAATAGCGTGTTGTCGCCGCGCTCTTTCGATGTTTCCCCCTTTTTTTCACTAAACATGTTTGAGCTTTGGTTAATTTCAAAAAGATAAGCTCTGTTTGCTCGAGTAGAATAATTGACGGGACTGGGGATGGTTAGGAGAGGGGTATAATGAATAGAAATTTTTGTTTTCTTGCTTCTTCCGACTGCTTCATCTTGTGCAGTTGCGCAGTTATGCGTTGACAATTTCTTGGAAAGAATGTTGCAATCATTTTGCAGTCACAGTCGAGGTGCGAGAGGGTCGAGAGGTAAATCAATAATTGTTGCGCAACCATTTCAAAGTTGCTGTTGTTGTTGCTGACTGCGCGGCGTGACGTCACAGTCAGTGGCAGCATTAGAAGACGACTCACAAATGTGACACACAGAGACACACGCACACACATACACATATATCTTAGAGCATATTACGACCGTACGTTTCCAGGTCAAAACGACGGCCGCCCACTGAGGCACGGCAGAAAGTCAAATGGCAGGGACATAAATCATAAATTAGAACCAGCAGCAGCAGCTGTAATGGAGGCGACTCGAAACGAGTCAAGCACCGCAAGGCAGCAAAATGGACAGACAGACAGACGGACGGACAGACTGCAAGGCAAGCAACACGACTTAACGGGTATTGGCTGCAAGAATGCGGAATAGTTTGGCACAGTTTGGCAGTCGAAAGAGCCCAACAGTTTTTCAATTTGCCTGCTACGAGGGACAGGCCTAGACTCAGACCTGGCGTGAGGCTCGTTCGTCTCTCTCTCTCTCTCTCTCTCTTTATATATATCTCTGCCTCTGTCCTTGTCTCAGTTTGTTTGTCATTCTATGCTTGTGTTTCTATCGTAGGCGGGGGTTCCTCTAAGTCTACTAGTGCCTCAGTCACTGTGTCTGCCTCTGCGTCCTCATCTTGAACCTTTTAGTCGACAACCTATACAATAAACGCAATATGAGTTACGTTAATGACCCGTATAATATTTAAGTTGTACTCTATACACCTTTCAAACCTAGATTTCGGTCAATTTGGATTAGCATTAACCGACTGTTTCAAATTTAATCCGTCCGTAAGAAGTTAACTGAGATTGAGAACTTAATGATCAACAAATAATTGCAATTTAATTAATTGAATCAATATTCTTTTGGTTTATTGCTGATATGAGAGTTAGCTAGTACGATAACAATTCGAATCCAGTCAAAACTATTTATAAATTTACATTAATTTCTAAGGGATCTAAGTGTTTTTAGAGATGATATTGAAGTGCACATATTTACATGTTAAATCCCATAAATCGAGAGCTCGTTCTTAAAATATGCAAATAATAATTGGACATTTGGTTCGTTTCTCCTCTATGATACTTACTGAGCTCTACGTTGACGCTATGTCCAAGGCCAAACAGGTGCGAATCTTTCTCTGCCAGCTTTATTTAATCATTTGAATCGTTAGGGACTGTCGGGAAGTCAGTCGAGTGAGCCATCGACTGGTATTATTAGCGCATTTCGCGTAAATAAAACATTTAATGAGTCTGCTGTGCTGCCAGCAATCTTGAAGACTGACGCTCCGGTCATTATCGTCGGCCCTTAAGACAGTTTACGATGCCAACTGCATACAAATGAAGTTATAAGCTTCGAGGCGTAGATGATTCTCATTGGCAATCGAGACGCTTCTCCCTATTTGCCTTGCCCAGTGTTCGCTCAATTGATGTGCAATCGACTTGGCTAAAGACGTTTCGTTATGGCCACACAACGTTCTTGGTACTCGAGTAATCACAAAATAGCGAAAATCAAAGAAGGGGCAAAAATTCAAAATTAATAAAACAAACCAGTTTGGAGTTGTTTTAGCTTTCAGAGCAGTTCATTGATGAGAATGAGGCTGAGACCAAGACCAAGACTGAGGCTGAGGCTGAAGCTCTGACGTGACCATGGGTCGAAATTACGCCGATACAAAAAGAGGCTACTCAATTGACAATTCTCGCATACTCGTTTAACCCGTAACACGATTGTTGTAGTTGTTGTTGTTGTTGCTGCTGCTGCTGTTGTCGCTCAATTATGTATATTGTTGTCATCTCTGTTTGCAGTTGTTGTCCTCGTTTCAGTCGTCGTTTTATTTAGTACCCTTGCCGCTTTCACACTTTATCCATTATTCAGATTTCCCACACGATATGACCAGAAGGTATGAGGTTTCCTCCACGTCCTCGCCCTCGTCCTCGTCCTCATCTTCGTCCTTTCATTTTCGTGCTCGCGTTCTACGAAACTTTTTAAGCTATTCAACAATTCAGACGCAGAAGCCCTCCTGACGCTGACTCTGCCATGAGCCTCAAGTGCTACTCTTCAGTGACGAAGTCCTTATCCTCATCATCATCATCATCATCATTATCGTCATCGTCATCTGCGCCCTTGATTCCATGCTCGCACTTTATAATTAATAAGCAGCCAGCGATGATTTTTCACTCTAATTTTTTAACCCCATCGTTATGCGCAACAATAAATCGAGTCTAACTTTTCAGCATTTGCGTTCATGCGTAGCCCTCTTAAGAGAATCGTCAGTCCTCTTGTTCAGATTGAGTAGCTCAATGGATGACGTTGAGCGTTGATCCAAAAACTGGATTGGCTTTAAGGTTTTGCGTATTACGATATTCATTTTGTTTTTCCACTTTCAAAAATATGAATAGAAAAAAAAATCAAACGAATAGAACAAATTTGTTTCAATTACAATTTTGTTAAAGTTTTGCTTAAAATAAATACAAAGAAGGGATATTAAATTAGTTGTATTTCTGTTGTTTTTTAATTTCATATTTTAAGTAAAGTAGAGATCAATTGAATTTTTAGCCACTTGGAAACCCATTAAGTTGCGTCGCCTATCTCAACATCAGAGGTTGACTACACAAGTACTCAGCTAGCAACTCGAACTCAAAATCGAACTCACGTGGAGAGCGAAAAATGCTCTCGTGCATACATAAAACCAGTTTGAATTATGCGCAAAACGACGCGCACTTATTTGACATGCGATCAAAACGAGCAGCCAGCAATTCTGATTGGTATTAATTTATGTACATTGTACACACGTAGATGCACTGAGAAAAAATATGTCTGGCTTCCAGTTGTCGATATGCGGACTAATAAATCAATTATGTTAAAAGTATAACCTTATAAATACCTGTAAGTAAACATACAGATATAGCCGGCTTATATTCCAGCTGAAAAATCGAATAGTTGCTCAAGCTTCTCTCAGTGTGTTTGTTTCGTCATGTCAAGCGAGCGAGTGCTCGACTGTCGTTTAACATTGTCATGTTAATGCAGACGACAGAGGTGCATCACTTACACATTATGTTAATGAGCCAGTCTGTTAGTTAAACAGTGCAAGTTGCTTGCTCGTTCAGCCTTTGCACTCTGTTAGTTAGCATTGTTAGGGTTAATTGCTCGAGGGCTGGCCAAGGGTTAAAGCACAAGCATTTACCTACGCCAACTTGACGCCTTTGTAATTGCCATTAGCACACGACAAATTGTTTGATTAACTAATGAATATTCAATACATATAATAGTATTAATTTGAATGCATTCTCGGTATCTCTCTAATTCTCTCTTTTTGTTTATTCGTTTCAGCCCCACGGGGAAAACACTTCGAACTCAATTCCAAATCAAGGACTATCTGCTATCACAGGGTACCTGCAAGTGCGGACTGCCGTGTCCACTGCGTCCGGAATACTTTTTTGACTTCAATGCTCAGGTAAGTTGGCGTCTTAACTTGTTTGTTGTTGTCTCATAATTGGCTGTAAATGCCAGGCTGGCTCTGAATAGCTGGCTAAGCAAAAGCCAAAAGCAAAAGCCTGAGCTAAACCTAATTGAATGTGCACTGAGCTAACTAGCAATGGGTTAATGCCGCGATGGATGGGATGCTAAGGTATTGCTGTTGCTTGGTGTAGATAGGAGAGTGGACGGGGGGAGGGCGCACTGAAACAACATTAAAGCGACTTTCACTAAGCGTTGCAGCCATGTAACTGCCGCCTGGCTACACACGCTCCACACTCCGCCGTCGCCCCACAGCACTCCTCTAGTAAAGGGGGCCCAACAGATGAACGCAAAATATTTGTAAAACCAGTTTGACAACAAATCGGCTGTGTCGACCGTCGACGCCGGCATCGACTGCGACGGCTACGGCGACTTCGACGTCAGCTGCACAATCATTTAGCAGCAACACAGAGCGGGCAAATGGTCGACCATCTGCCAGTGCTCCAAATTGTCAAGCATTTTCATCTTCACTGTGTATGATGCATGAATATACACATGCCAATGTATATATGAACATACACTTTGCGAATGTATGTGTGTGTGTAAATTGGGTATCGCAGTGAAATCGTTTGCAATAAGATTCGTTTCCAATTGGAGCAGTAAATGCAGCAAAACGAAAGACCATTAACGGTAAATCACACACACACAAAGAGGTTATGCTTCTCTTCGCTCTCTCGCTTCTTGCTTCTCCCGTTCGTCGTTCTTGCACTTCATCATCATTGCATTCTCTTGTTTGCTTATATTTTGCTTACTCGTCTCGTCTCGTCTCGCTTTTCAGCTGAGGTCATTAATTTAAGTTTATGGTTTCTCTTGAATTTCGCTTGACGTTGGCGCCCCGACTGCGTCAGCGTCGCCGCCCACATGCAAGCAATGTCCTTTTCAACACCCTCACTTGCTCAGGTACTTCTCGCTCTCTCGCACTCGCACACGCATACACACGCAGCCTGCGTCGATTGTCTTTGTGTTGCTCGTCAATCGATTTTTCGGTGCAATGCACTTATAACTTATCCCGACTCCTCGACTTTTTCTCCTCCTTTCCCCTCTCTACACGACACTTCACTCGGGTGCTGACTTGATTCTCCTTGTGTTATGTGCTTGCTAACTGCTGGCTTTAATGGTGTGCGTGCATATTATCAAAAGGCAGCCGCAATTTGTTTACTAAACACTTTATTGTGCCACCGAAGGAGTCTTCCCTACAGCTGCCACTCCGGAGTTGACCACGAGTCGTTGACTGCTTTGGCTCCACCCAAAGATCTCTCTTTCTTTCCACCTCTCTCTCTCTCTCCCTCCTTCTCTTTCTCTGCCTGTCTTGCTGCTCATCGTTGTGCCAAATGGTAAATGGAAACTGTGCTTTTTCTGCTCTTGTTGACGTCTCTAAGCTCTGGGCACATTCAACTCGCAATGTCTGAAGCTTCCCTCGGTCTCTGGTTTTGCTTTGCGTTTTGGCAATGATTGATGTGTGATGTGGCTCCATAATAATGAAGTCTACGCTCGTTTACTTATTTGTTAGCTTTTTGTTTTGATTATTGCCATTTTGCTGTCACTTAACTTGCTTTTGTGACTTGTGGAGAGGAAAGGTGTGGTAGGTTAGGGATTGCTTTTTGTTTAGCTTGTCTTACCTTGTGTTTGTGTTGCAAGTGTTTGGTGAAAGTCGTCGCCATCAGACACCGCTAGACAACGATATAGACAACGGCAATGGCGTCTTAGTGTTGCTGTCAGTCCGTCAGTCAGTCTGCTCATAATGCCGCCGATGCCGATGCCGCCGTAAAGAGCATGTTCCATAATAACGTATCGAATATCTCTGCATTGCAGCAATGTGCGAGGGCTGCGAAGAGTGTTGAGGCTCTGTTAACTTTGCTCAAAGCCGTGACTTTAATGTGCATCTCATGAAAATAAGTATGAATAATATGAGTAAAATATTAAAAAAAAATATTTGTATTTAGCACTGTGCTTCAACTACATCACATTTGTAATTAATATGAACATTTAAACTAGATCTGACATTGTTTTAGGAGTTTATATAGACATTTTCAATTGTCTTCCTAATATTAATTACAATATTGGAATCCATTAATTTCTTTATAGTATGTTTTCCTTTTCACATACTTTATTTAGTGAAACTTCTATGACGAATTCAGTAATTAAACATTTCTAAATGCGGTGTTCTTGCTTGCGACTACGGATTGATCTTGTGATCTTTTCACGAGGACATGCCACATTTTGTTCAGCAGATAGTAATCAGTGTATTCAGTATGCACATTTAATCGGACAAATTTAAATTCTTTTCATTTCTCATATAGTGATGGGAATTCAATTGAAATATACAATAAATAAGCATTCAATAAGTGCGAAGCAATTGCAATTGATTTTCGCAAACCTACTTTCCTTGACTGTAGGCTGTAGAGTATATTGACACTGCGTATCATAGAATGCATTTTTACACAAAGCATTTGACTGACTTATATTTTAAGAACATTGAACGCAATTTGTGTAACGCGAGTTGAGCAAATAAATGAAACTTTGGCCCCGGCCTCATATCGCCAGTGTTTGCCAGCCCCTCAGTCAGCCTGTCTGTATGTCAGTCAGTCAGTCAGTTGCTCAATGACATACTACAGTAACAATAACAAACAAAAAAGCTACAACAGATGCCACAGCGAGCAAACAAACTTGAGAAGGTCAGCGCTGAACGTCGACGGCAGCTCAAAAATTTATAACTCAATAAAAATCAAACTAAGACTTCAACTGAAATGAAACGAAAATGAAAATGAAAAACAAAGTTGTTGCGATGCCAGGGGCATTGTTGATGTTGTTCGTGGTTGCCTTTTACGAGCCACAAAGATGGTGAGGCGTCGCTTCGGACATGACCAACAACAGTCAGAAGTCAACAATCCCCACCTTGGCTACTTATTACTGCTGAGCGTCAAGGCTGCGCTTTGACGCCCCACATTTGAGAGTTGAGAGCATTGCCAGTAAAGTCAAGGCAAAGACAAAAGAGGGTCGACATAATTCGATCCGATCCGATCCGAAACTGAAAGTAAACAGTTAATCGCAGTGCGCGTATTAACACATCCCAGTCCGAATCTCAGTCCCGGTTACAGTTGCAGTTCCTGTTGGGCCACAGTTCTCTCATGGGCCACAGCTCAAATGCGAAGCGGCGAAGCATGTCCATGGTGATGTTGTTGTCGCTGCCGCACTTTTCGGCCAATTTGCATTTATAAACATTTCAGGGGGAATATGGGCTGCAGGGAGGCGACGACGCAGGCAAAATACAACAGACAATTTAGCATATTCATGGCACAACAACGACAACGACAACAACAACTAAAACAATTAGCATTGGACCAGTGACGGCAGGTGGGACGACTACGACGACACAGACACAGACACAGAGTGCAATGGTAATGTGTCAGTTGAGTTGGCATACCCTAGAATGGGGGATATATTGGCAAAGGGTATATTAATGACGCTCTCATTTGTGCTGCACTTTGATGGGAATGCGGTGCAGGGTATTGCGAAGTCGACTCCTATGAACTGTTTACTAACAATTCTTTGTTGTTGGTTTCATGTCATTTGCACGTCACTTCAAATGTGGACAGGAAGAGCAATTGCCAAGCGAATTTCAGCTTCACTTTTAGGCAAAATTGAATTTCTGGCACAGGATCGACTAGGGAATAGTTGGTCAGCCGTTTCTTGCCACTCATTTAGCTGCATTTTTGCTCTTTTTGGAAACTTCATTAGTCGCAGTTAAATGCAGACAGCGTAGCAACACAATGTGGAGGGGAAAAAGTGCAGCTGACGAGTGAGAAAGAGCTAAATTCGAAATTGGAACCCCATTTGTCTTCGGATTTGCGAAAAAATAAGCATCTGCTACAACGACTTCTAGACGACTTAACTCTTGTCCAAATCTTTCTCGCGACTCTCACAAAAAATTTCTGCTATGCAGTTTGAATGCACGGCTTCAGGACATTTCGAATTGCCACCTCTGACTTGGCAGCAATCTCTTTCTCTCCCTTTGCGCTGCTCCTTGTTCCTTTGGCACATTGCATGTGCACATTGCACAGCACCGAATGTTGGGCGATTTCCGCTACGCGGGTTACGTCATGCATTGCAAAGTGCCAAGTGGGCAGGACCATGTGCAGGAGTGGGCAACACCAAGAGAGGCGAGAAGCCCGACGTCACGGAAATCTTGCAGCACAGTAATGTCCTGACTACAGGACTGTGACACAGCGACGTGACTGAGCGATTACTCACATCCGCCATCGCCGCAAGTTCCTGTCGCAAGTGCGCGCATTTTGCCGAAGGGGGCATGCTACAGAGAAGAAAGAGGGTATAAAAGCTGGAACTAAATCACCAGCAGAACAGGTGGAGGGCGATGAGGCGGAGAAAAGGTGTATCGGTCTGCAGGAGGGCCAGCTCATTGTCGAGCCGACTACCGGCTAGGATTAATGCGGACAGGCGGCGTCGTCTGACTACGAACGCTCGATGGTCATTATTACGTTAATGAAATCCAACACCAGTCATACAAATATGCAGCTATGCAGCTATACAGCTGTGCACAAGCTTCACACCTGACCACCTGTCTACCAAGCCACCACCAAGAGCCCTTCTCGTCCGCCTCGTTGGCGCGTCACCCACTGACCACAGCTCCCAATAACCACCACCTCACCACGGCCATGTTGTCGGTATTTCTGGCTTTCTGTCTGGCCGGCTGCACATTTCACTTTAATTTCGTCGCAATTATGCATGCAAAACTGCAATTTTTTGTTGCTGTTTTCTGTTTTTTGTTTTTCGACCAACCGTTTGGCATTTTATTACGTGTTTTACAAAGCCCTCTCCCCCTCTTTTCCTTTGACGCGTCGATTGTTGTACACACAGCTTTAGTTTATTGTATTTTAACTACCTTTTAAGTAAATACACCACGGTGATGTGATCACGTTTGGTGTTCATTTAATTGCATGTGGGAGGAGATCTGTGAATATAAACACAATAAGAAAGCATATAATGGCATCTATTATTAAACAAAATAATGATACATAAATTGTACATAATATTTAATGGCAATTTTAATAATAGTCTCAATTGATAATGCATTTCTTGATTGCAGGTGCCCAATATGCCACTGAAAGTGTTGTCGGGAAACAGCCAGGAGTTCTGCTCTCATCAACGGCATATGTTGGAGACTGAGCAGTTACATAAGCCGCAGGGCTTCAAGGACACGGCGAGTGAGGCGTTTGTCACGCTGATGACGACAGCAGCGGTTACTTCGACGACAACAACGACAACCACATCAGCAATTCCAACAACAGCGACAACAATCGAGTTGGTCAATCAAGGTGAGCACTCACTAAATATAGACTATATGCTATGCCTAGATCATTACTAGCTGGCAAATTGCATGCCACATCAAAATGGGGATGGGGTTGATACTCACGAGCGAGGACATGAATGCATGTGAATGCAAGCGAGTGTATTCATTTACAGTCGGTAGGTTTTGTATGGACTTCAAGTGTAATAGCAATTTGCTGACTGCTGGAAAAAGTGGAGAGCAGAGGTTAAGAGAATGATAAAGTGAAAATGCGAGTGCTGGAAGGGAAAGTGGGAAGGAGGTGCAAGCAGAAGCTGCGACTCCAGGGCTTTGAGGTCGTCATCGTTGACTCAACAGGAAGTGCATTCCTTTCTCTTTGCTTTTCTGCTTTTGCTGTTTCTCATCTGCTGTTTGCTCATTCTCTCTTTGTCCTTTGTCTGGCCAGGCGAAGGACCTATGCAATAACATCACAGAACGTCGAGGTTTCCCACTCTCGGAACAACTGCAAGCAATTGTTATGCTTATTAAATGCCTTCAACTGTTTAACATTTACACTAAGAAACAAAGTATGCAGAGAATGCGGGTTAACACATCACTGTGAGCTACACTTTGGACCATCTATTCCTGCATCATCAGATGGGTGGGAGGCTTTTTTCACTTTCTTGAGCTGGGCCATTAAAAGGCATTTGGATTTCAATTTGAGATATGAGCAAACTGTTGCCAACTTGCCAGAGCAGCTCTCAAAAGGCGCCATCGGAATAAATGCAGGAATGAAGGAATAAAGGATTCTGGGTTGGGTGCTGGGCTCACATTTGGGTGAGAAGTAGAGGTAGTGGCTGGACAGAAATTTCGCAAACATTGTTGGAACTTTGAAATGCAAAAGGTTAATTGAAACAAAAACGAGTTGACGGCAAAGTTTTGCGATGCACAGTCGCAGCTATCAGCTACTCCACTCCATTTAAATCCATGCCACGGGACATGCACGGGCTGGCCTGGACTGTCGTCAGTGTTGTTTGCGTTCCTTCTCATCCTTCAGCTCAATCAGTGACCATTAAAAATGCTGCACAAAGCAAAAGTTTGCCGCGCTTTTGGAAAATGTTTGCATCTGCGGTTTATTCACCAACTGTGTTTGTGGGTGTGTGTGGACAAGGTGTGTCAACCACAGGGTGTGTCGACCACAGGGTGTTTCGGTGGTAAGTTGTGCTTGGTGCTCGTTAAGCAATCGTAGTAATAATGTTTCACACTTTAATCAAGTAATTTGGGAAGTATTTGTACCTTGACTTCAATCACTGTCAACGGTTTTCAGTCCTCTGCTACACTCCCATCTTGGCCCACTCCACTTTTGATTTGCTCATAGGTTTGCAGAGCACGTCCTCGGTGTTCTGATTTTATTATACTCGGCTTTTGCAGCTCGGCAACCATTTGACAGTCGACGCCATGTCTCGTCTGTCCCCAACAGAAAAACGGGGATGTGACCTTTAAGGACTCCCTTAACTTGTCCGTGCTAAGGGGACACGTTGCGGACACTTTAAGGACATCTTGGTCTGCATAAGCAATGACTTTGACTTTTGATTTGTTTGACCGTGGGATGTTTAGTTTAGAAACAGACAGAAAAGGACACCTAAAAATCTTTCTTATACGTACTTATATATTTACTGTGCATATTTATTTTTGAATCATGGTGCAAACACATCGCTAATTTTTCCTCATTTATTTCATTTGCAGATGCGAATTGTCCCAGTTATCCAAATAACAAAAACAACAATAAGATGGCTAGTAGTTCATCCTACAGCTCCACAGCTGGAACATCAGCAGTCCAAGCCGTTCCCTTGTCTACTCCTGCTACCGTAATGCAAACTAGTCAAACATTAAATATGGACAAACGACAACCAGCTGCTGCAACAGCAGCTTCTGCCTCAGTTTCTTCTGTTGCCGCCGTTGATCATGTGATAAAACTAACGCCACAGGCCTCGAATTCTGCAACTAATCCAGCTGTTCCTGCCACACAGCAACAACCCAATTTTAAGGACGATCCAGCAGGATATTTGCAGCAACAGACGACGTTGCTGCACAATACGCTGAACGTGGGATTAGATGCTAAGCCGGTGGTCAGAACGTTGCAGCAGGAGACTAGTTCTCAGCAACAACAGCAGCAGCGACAGCGAATTCGCCGTCTTTCACTGTTTGCCGGTGGCAAGTGGGAACTGGAGTCGCCTGCAGCATCTTCAACTGTTGTCGCATCCCGCTCTCTTCATGTAGATACTGCAGCTGCCTTTGCGCGCCCGCTGAACCCACAAATCACAAGCATTACGGTAGTCCCCGCTCCACAAGAGTCGCCAGTGTCCAGCAGCGCAGTTGTTGAGCTGGAGAAACGACCAGAGCAAGTTGGCGCCATTTCGACGAGTCACGACAGCCCTAGGCACAGCCTCTCCTCACCCACAGACTCGCTGGACTCCGCCAAAAGCACGCCGTCGGCATCGCCTAAGCCGCAGCCGCAGCCACAAACTCAGCTGCAACTTCAAGTGCAACCCCAGGCTGGTGGCCAACCCACAACCCAACTGCGTGTGCTGCGTCAGCAATGTCAGCCTCTACGACAGACAATGAACTATAATGGCAACGGAGGCACGACGCTCACTCGAAGCATAGTGACGACTACGGCTGGAATTAGTCGACCGGGAACCACGCTGAGTAGCGCAAGTTCGACGGTGGCGCAGCTGCAGTCAATGGCCCATAATAGTGGCGGAAACCAGCTGATCATGACCTCATCCGGCCAATTGCTGGTGATTCCCTCGACGAGCAAACAGCCAGCGACATCTGCTCAGCATCAACAGCAGTCCCATCCTCAACAGCATCGCTCGGCGCATCCCAGTGGCGGCTATATTGTTAGCCAGCCGTCGGCATTGCTTAATACGAACGGAGCCAAGGTACTGCATCATCAGATCATTGCCAGCTCGCAGGCCAGTCAAATCAGTCCGGCTACCACCGCGCCTCCCCAGACTGTGCTGCTCAACACGCTGCCCAACGGCGGTTACATCGTGCACCAGCAACAGCAGCAGCACCAGCAGACGACAGAGCCTCAGCAGCTGCTGGCGCTGCCTCAGCAGCAGCAGCAGCAACAGGTGCAACAACAGTTGCCAGTCTCGTCACCAGAGGCCAAGCGAAGACCACGCAAACGCAAGAGCTCTGTGAGCAGCACACCTCCTCCCTCGTCTTTGGGCATGGCAAAGAGTGGCGTACTCAGCTCGCCGACGACTGCCAAGACGCATTCCCCTCAGATCTCGCCCAGCATACCTAGCCAAGCTCCTGCTTTGCTGCAACAGGCGGCCAATGCGGCAGCTGCTGCTGCAGCAGCAGCCGTTGCAGCAGCTCCTCCGCCAGCTCCTCCACAGTTCTCCCAGCAATTCCAACTGAGTCCAGGCATTCAGGGCATTGTGGTCAACAAACCGACGGCAACTGCGGCACCGCAAACGCAGCAGCTGCTTCTGCAGAATGGCCAAATACTGCAGCAGGTGAATCTCATTGGACAGCAGCTGCTCATGCCGGCTGGTCTGGTCATGGGTCCAGACGCCACGCTCTTGCAGATCCAAAATATGCCGACCACAAGTCTACTGACTCCTCAGGGACCTGTCATGCTACGCACTCCCTCGCCTCAGAACAAGCCGTCATTTATATCTCCCAGTACCGGGGGACAGCAGTACATTGTGGGTGCCAACGGGCAGCTGAGTCCAATTGGCCAGATCTATTCAACGCCAATGGGCCTGGTGATGCCGACAGCACAGCAGAGCGGGGCTTCCTTTGTGCAAGCAAGTCCCACGGCCACTATTCAAATTCAGCAGCAGCCACAACAGCAACAGATGAGCCTGCATCCCAGCTACGTCGCGGATAGTCGTCAGGCAACAGTAGCTAGTCCTCCAGACACTACCACATGCAGTCCGAGCAGCCCAGAGCGGCCTCCTAGCCATCGGAGCAGCGGCAGCGGCGACATGGTTTGCAACTGAAATCTAGTCAGTATTGAAGTGTTTTATAATTGTTGTTAATTCACAGGTGCAGTGCGTCTCGAGTTCGGAGCCGGATGCAGCGATCTCGCCCCAAAGTGCTGAGAGCCGTCTGTCACCCTCTTCAACGGATTGTGAGCGCAGTGAGTTACTAAATGAAAGACATATAAAGTCACTCCATACTCAAACATCACTATATCGCTTACAGGCGTCTGCAGCAGCAATGTCTTCAGTCAGCCAATCTCAATATATAAGGCGACGGAGCCAAAGATTCGACGCATTCACATTACCTCGCAAGCATCATCAACAGATGGCAACCACCTCGGAGTAGGAGTTCTGGGACAAGGTATGCGCATTGCCAGTTCCACCGGCTTATCCATCTCATCATCGTCATTGTCAACAGCAACAGCTGGTAGCCAAGTCATTCACCATCAGACCCCATCCAACAGCCATCCCAACTTCTATGTCCATAACCAAAAAGTAGTTAGCGTTGACTACCAGGGTAAGGCATAGTCAGTGTCTTGATTGCAGCACCAAGTACAGCACTAACAGCATCCACTAACAACCATCACAATCTCAATCACCATCACCATTATCACTTGTGTATATGTATCTAAACCATGTCCTGCACTTGTCGCACCCCTGCATCCCTTTGCACTCTGCTTTTGATGTTCATTTTTGATTTACTTTGTGTTCTGTCCGGTATTGGGTGACGGGTATCGGGAATCAGTATTTGACGTCGAGTGTCGGCTTCACTAACAAAGCCGCTGCCTCCCAATCTCAATATAGAGTCGCCTGAAACAACGCAGCTGCCACCCTTGATGGAAAATCCAGCGGCCGGCAGCGAAGTGATCTCCCTTAAATCTAAGTCCAACTATCGCACGCTAACAAAGCGCGGCCGTCGACCACACAGGGCCAACAACGTCAACATGACAAGAGGCTCGTCAAACGCAATGGGACTCACAATGCTGCCACTTCGCACGTTTGCTATTGGTGAGCTGATCTGGGGGCCAGCGCGAGGTCATCCTGCCTGGCCGGGCAAAATTGTTAAGATGCCTGACGGCGTCTGCACTCCCTCGCAGCAGTTCGATCATGTGTGGGTGCAATGGTTTGGAGGCGGCGGTCGATCCACCTCTGAGCTGATACCGGTCAACTCGCTGCAGAGCCTTTCTGAAGGTTTGGATGCGCACCACAAGGCCCAGAAGGATACTAGAAAGTGAGCATTACAGGGGAGGGACACTTCTTTTTAAATAGGCAGGGAGAGGGAGGGGCTTCATCAGATCAGTTAAATATTCAGCATAGCAACCCAACTACATATCATCTTTGAGCTGAGACATTTCGAAAGTAAATTCTCGAAATGCTTTTCACTTTTTAATCAGAAAATTACTAAGTCCTTCAGTTAATTTCTTCTTCAAATGCCTAGAAAAGTTAGATGCACAGATGTCTTTTGACTGATTGTTTCACAGAACATAAATCTGAAAAATGTATTATATTTTTAAGTCGCTGGAATAAGATATAGTACTAGTACTTACTTTATTTTGTAGTTTGTGAATTGCATTTACATTTGCATAGTAATCGTATTTGATTTGCAGATTTAGTGACAATTGGTATTTGAATGAATTTTGCTTTAATTTTTTATTTTAATTTTCGTTTTGATTTCGCTAATTAATATTCTTGTTTCTTTTTTTTAATTTCGCGCTGACCAAAAATGAAACACCTGCCACTCTCCGTGTGTGTGTATGCGATATGCGTATGCATATATATATAATATATGTGTATAACCCCTATGTGTATATGCATAATAATCATCATCACGTCAACATCCAACCACTCAACCGACCACCCAACCAACAAAATTTAAAACTGAAACAAAACCTAAATCGAAAACAATACACACACATACACCAACTATCAAAAACCAAAACCAAAAACCCACAAAGGAGCCGCAAATTGAACTCGCAGCTTGAGCGAGCTATTCAAGAAGCAATGACTGAGTTGGATAACATTTCAGCAACATCGGCAGCCACAGCGTCAGCCAATGGTGGCCATCAGCTGCAGCAACAGCAGCAGCCAACATCAACTAACAACAGTAATATAAATAGCAATGGATTAACTAGAGGAAAACGAGTGACTCCAACAACTGGACAGACGAATACTAATTGTGGAAGCATGACACTGACCGCTAGCACAGCGGTTACTCTCACCGGACTTTTCAGTCCACAGCAGCAGCAGCAGCGCGCCAAGCCAATACGAATAGCGCCGGCACCGCCAACAGGTGTGTCGGGAGCTTCAGCTTCAACTGCAGCAGCAGGAAGTGTATCGGCAGCGGACATTTTGAAACTAACCAAATGACCCGCAGTGTCGACGATTCCGTCGACAGTAAGCACAGGAAACTATACGCTCTTTATTGGGCATAAGTAGAGGCAGTTGGCCATAATAAAGTACTATATAAATGTAAGCTATATATACATATGTATGTATGCATAGCATATAGTCATGTCAGCTCCCTCTGTCAGTCGCTTTGGAGTTCGTTGTTCTCTATCGTTTTCTATCGTCTTACGACTTACGACTTGCTTAGTTGCGCCCTTGCGGCGTTGCCACATCTCTGAAATAGACAATAAAACAAACAAGAAAAATGTTAACGAAAAGAAAGTTACAAAGAAAAATGTTCTAACAATAAGCAAACCATATTTTTTATTTGCTTTTTAAAGCAAAGTTAAGTTGTTTTTGTATATACAAAATTGTATAGAAGATCAAAGAGAATACTTATTATTATATTATTACACAGATGTAAATGTTAGGTATTTATTTATTGCATATAATTTATAGTTTTAGATATATTTTTTGTTTTCGTTGCAATCTGTATACTTACTTATTATTATTTAACTAGATAGTATAAGCCGATTTTTAGCCATTAAGTTAAAACCAGACAAGTTATGCATATTTTCAACAGTTTGCCACATTTTATAAAATCCATAGTGAAAACGTGAGAATTGCTAATACTATTTCTTAATTTGAGATACAAATTAAATTCAAACTTTCGTGACATTGTACTTTTAAATAGAATCCAAAAGTCTCAGTAAATGAGTCCGAGAATTATATTTATAAATTGTTATCATTTTTTGCCATTAAGTTCAAACAGCCAATTAATAATTTCAACTATGTATTGCTTTTATACCTAGGGAAAAAATTGAAATCAAACGAGAATTACTGATACTATTTCTAATTTGAGAAACTTATTGAATGAATGAATATCTATGCAAATATTTACGTTAAAACAGAATCCAAAACACTAAATGCATGAGTCAGAGAATTATATTTATAAATTGTTATTATTTATTTAGTTGAACTATTGTAAAATTCTAGAAACAAACAACAAAACCAATTCACATATAAACACGTAGAAAAAATCCAATAAAACGAACAAAAATAAATTCTAAAATAATCAAAAACTACATAAATTGTTTGAGAAAAGATAAAACGATGATGAATGTATATATCTGGTTGGCCATCATCTGTGCTATACTGTGGCCAAAGGACATCGTCGTAGTCCTTCGAATTGCTGAGATATACCGCGTTTTCCAATATGTTGTTAATTTTCACTGCTCTGCCCGCTGCAAAAATATTCAATTTTCTTTAGCATACTTTGAGGGACGTCCCATAGATGGCGCCACTAAATACGTCTACCTTCTGCTGATTTATGTTCGCCTGGTATTTCAGATACTGAGTGAAGACTTTTTGACGTTCGTGGCGGCGTAACTAATCAACGAGTTTTGACTAGTATTTTATCTACTGAGTGGAAACTTTTTTGCCTGTCGGTTTAACACAGCGAGCGGATCACGGCATGTTAGAGTGGCCAAAACAACTGGATTCCTGGTTGAGAATACCAGTTGAAATACCAGGCCAACATAAATGAGTAGCAAGTAGAATCACCTAATATTTAGTCAAAACTCATTGATTTAGATATCGTTAGCCATTTGACGCCGCCACGAACTGCCAAAAAGTTTCAACTCAGTATCTGAAATACTAGGCGAACATAAATGAGTAACAAGTAGAATCGCCTAATATTGAGTCAAAACTAAATCAACGAGTTGTGACTCAATACTATTCAATGTTGTATAGCATACTTTGAGGGTGCGCCAATTGAGATTGTCATTATTGGGACGACTAATAGATGGCGCTACTAAATACGTCTACTAACTGCTGATTTATGTTCGCCTGGTATTTCAGTTACTGAGTTGCAACTTATTGGTAACATTTACGCGTAGCAGATGGTATACAGGCGAACACAAATGAGTAGCAAGTAGGATCACAAATATTCAAATCAAATTACGTTAGGTTCGATGCGATGAACTCTTTATGAAATAAGCAAAATATATATTGTTTTAATTGTTTATTTAAATAACTTGACAATAATAGTGGTGTATGTTCGATTGTATGTATCTTATATGCTGATTGATCGGGTTATTAAATTGCAAATAACGTAATTTATAATTAATATTTATGTAATATTAAACTAATTCACAATCATTTGAATTAAGTATGTGTTCAGTATATGACTGTATACTTGTTTTACTCTCTTGTGTCCTTTTCTATTTTTGGTTTTTATTAAAATATATTTATTTAGTATACTTCATTTCTTTATATGGGACTATGTATGTGTGAGTTTCGGGCTTGCAAGAACGTTATTCATTGCCTTTGGATGGTTAAAAGAAAATGTACGACATAGTCTAGGTAAAATGACTCGCTGCTAATAAATTTAGATCAAAAAGTATACAATGCACATACTGTACACGAGGTGTCACAATAATTGATATTTTACAATTGTAAACATGTACGGGGCTATATAAGCTATGTAGGTATGTGTGCGATTGGTAAAAGTTTGCATTAACTTACAACTCACGCACTTGAAAATAGCATTTAAATTACATTTAGTATAAGTTGCAAGTCTAGTTTGCCAGCATGTGTATTTGCATAGATATCAGAACTAGAGTGTGTTATTGATATTCTTACATTACATTTACATTGGTAGGTTCTTCTTCCCTTTAATTTAATTTAATTCATTGCAGTCACGAGCTGGGGGTCTCTCTTTTATCTCAAGGTTAAACGGGACACAATTAAGTGGCGTTTACATTTATATATCAATATAAATTTAAAGGTAGACGTCTGTGTCAGGAGGACGACTTTCCTATCAATATTATGTATGTCCTTATTATGCACGATTTGGTTATCATAACAAAACAAAACACGATTGGCGGGTAAATGACACAATGCACAGATCGATTAAATGAAGCAAGCAGCTTGCAGCATGCACTTAAGATCTACTAAACAATTGGGTTTCTGGTTTTGTATAAGTTGTCTTCTATACAAGTCAAGTTTTAAAGTTTCTATACAGACTTTAGCACTTAAATTAGGGATCGCCATTTGTATTATTATCATTTATGTATGTAATGTGTATATTATGGCAGCTCATGTTGCTGCTTCCACTGCTGCTGCTCCTGCAGGTGCTGCTACTCTCCGATGTTGCTTGCCTGGCGACGGCTCTTCTCATTGTGTATATATGTTTGTTGTATGCGTGTGTGTTTGGATTAGCGTTGTTGTCAACAATAACCAAATCGCTGTAATTCTCATCTGGACAAGCTGTGCGACCGCTCGCGGCTACTGCTGCCGGATGACAGTGGTTGCTTGCTGCTGCCCATTTCGCCAACACGCTGATGCGGTGGTAGTCTGTCGAAGAACGGGTGTCTCAGGGCCTCGCCTTTAATATTAGAGATGTTTCAAATATAAATATACTAGTCGTTATTATGTATGAATATTTGCTCACCTAACGTGATACGCGACGAAGGCTCGTATTCCAGCATTTTCTTGATTAAGTTAAACAGTTCGCAGTGATCCTCGCTATCGTTCAGTTGACAGAGGAACAACGGCTTGCAGTGATCTCGCACATAACGCCCAGCACTGGACTTCTCGTCCCAATCTAACTTACCATGATAGAAGTACTTTGTCTTGGTTTTGCTATAAAGAGTGTGATTGCTATACATTAAACGATTTCAATGAAGAGAACTGCGCCTTGGGAAATAAAAGCATGAGCTGCATTGTATTACCGTGCCATGCGATAAGGTATTTGTCCAAGGATACGCTCCATCATAGCCAAATGTTCACGATTGTCATGCGTCTGGAATAATGTGATGCCCAAATATAACTCGAACAAGATACACCTGCAAGGAACAAATAACGCAAATAAGTTATCACAAAGAATACATTATTATTCTACAAGTATGGGGAACGGCAGCTTACCCGATAGACCAAACGTCGCAGGGCTGCGACCAGCCCAATTCCAATATCACCTCGGGAGCACGATAATGCCGGGTGGACACAATTGTGCTATGATGTTCGTGGTCGAAAGTGGCAGATCCAAAGTCAATTAAACGTACATCTGTACTTTTGACGCGGCGCACCTCACGATTCTAAAACGGAATACGATCGAAAAATAACATATATTGATAGCCTAATGCTGTATTTCAACTTACAATTTTATGATTGTAGTGAGAAGTATATTCAGAATCTACAAAAAGAATATTCTCAGGTTTGAGATCTGTGTGCGTTAAACGATTGTCATGTAGAAACTTCACAGAGTAGCATAATTGATAAGCCATGTGACGCACTTGATCCAGAGAATACGGTTCGTAGTTGTTCTCGCGCTGCAAGTAGATCGATTATATTAGACAGACAAACTATGTATGATTTTCCTCAAGGCTACTTACCAAAAAATCGAAAACACTAAGACCCAGCATTTCAAAAACAATGCACATATGTCCATGATAATCAAACCAGTCAATCATTTTGACGCACAAACTGCAGAACAAAAAATGATTACAATAAATATATATTACTGTAATATAAAGTGTGTTGTAGCTTACTGATCGCCATGAGGATCCTTCTGTGCTATCTTCTCCAAGGCGTTGATCTCCAGTTTGGCAGCCTCGCGGTATTTCTCAACATTCTTAATGATTTTTAAGGCCATGCAAAAATCACTGTAAATCATAACAAATGATAAATCAAATTACATTTCCACATATACATTAAGATTAATTATTTGACTTACCGTTCCATGTCTTTGACCTTAACAACTCGCCCAAAAGTACCTTCACCAAGGGTGGCCATGATTTTATCTGAAATGTGGCAAAAAGATGGAAATTGTAGTCGCTTGATAATCAACAGGCAACATGAGGATATTTTTAATTTGCGATAAAATCTAAACTTGAAACTGGGATTTTCTGAATATCAGATATATGCAAGCACCCCGAAGCTCTAAACTTGAACTACTTTTAAAAATGTATATTGAAAAGTTTTAATTTTCGATATTATTTCATTAATTATGCGCCAAAAGTTTACGATATGGATTTCTTTATGTGTATGTGAGCCTAAGTGTATTTGTGTGTTTTGGTAGTGTGGGAGAAAGAGAGAGGAACTCCAATCTTATTATTATTATCTCACTGAGGAAAAATGTTGTAAAGGTCTCGTACTTAAGCTGCAATTCTTTTGTTTCTTTCATTCGGAAAATTATTAAGTGAAATAATGTGAAAAATTTTGTTGCGCTTATTGTCGCGGTCGGTTTTTTGACGGTTTTGTTGAAAGATAATTAAGAAATAATAAAGAAAACTTGGAAAGTTCAAAACTATAAGAGTTATGAGTAGTAGAAGGTAAAGTGCGGTAGTCTCTTTTTGTTTTTTTGGTCTTCTGTATTCGTTTTGTTTTGTTTGACTTGAAAGTAGTTTCTGATAATCTCTAAACATAAATATGGAAAAATTAAAAACGAAAAAAATGTCACGAACATCTGTGATGGAGAATGTCTCCGTTGTGGTAAATTAAGTGACCATCAGCATCATCTTGAATGACGGGCTTTGCTGTCTGTTTTGGGCGATCGTTCGACGACGTTGTTATCGAGTTGTTGGGTGGTGACGATTGTGTCGATAGGCGATGGTGGTGCGATTGCAATTCGAAAAGGCAGGCGGGTGCATTCGTCCGTTGGTTTCAGTTGAATGCCGCAGAAGGAGTTTGGAAACGTTGTTGGCGACGACGACGGTGAATTTTTAGCGAGTTATGTTTAAGCGTTTTCGGTAGAGGGTTGCAAGACGTAGTCGTTGTTGGGGGCGAGGTTGTTGAAGTTGATGGCAGTTACACAGACGAATACATAAGGTGCGTGTGTGGTTAAAGTATGTAATTTGAAAGAGAGAAAAAGAAACAAAAAAGAAAGAGAAAAAGAAAAAAAAACACATTTTTTTGGGGAGAGTGTCCAGAGTCCAGTATCCAGAAGGGTCCGTATCCAGCCAATTTAGATGATGGTCCCACATTAACACATTGTCCATCAGATGATCCCACGTTGGCACCACATTCCAATTCCAGATATTTAAAAATCACCATAGTGTATTTCACAATCAATCCGCAGAGTACACCCATTCCAAAAACCAACCATTTACATCATCATATCATCAAGTTGTTTGTACATCAACCCATCATCATCATCATTGTGATTTTCATCATCATATTCAGAAAAAACACGAGAAAAATACGTTTCGTTTGTTCGATAAGAAAATTAGTTCGGACAAATGTTTTTTTTTTTGAGTTTTTTTGAGAATTGTGTTTTACATAAAGGGTTAATATTTTTTCAATATATAAAACATTTACAACAAATAGCATATAACATCTTTTGTATATATAAATAGATATATGCATGTAGACACATATGTAAATATATGTACGGGGAAATGCACAAAAAAGCAAGTGCTTCTGTGTTTTGGGAAATAAAAAATACAAAAAAGTATAGGAAAACAAACAAACCATAAAACACTTGGGCAATAACAAATTGCATTCGCTTACTGCTATAATATGTTGTTGTCTTTTATATAACATTAGTTTTCTAAACTGTTTTCAATTTACTTTTGTATTTTTATGTGTATGGTAAAAGAAATATTAGGCATTTGATTTGTTTAATAGTATTTTTAGTAGAATCACTCTGATCAAGTTTTCTTACATGCAAGAACATTACATTAACATTGAACTGTTAGTTAACATGACTGCAGTCTGCGCGCTGTTAGATGACATAACTGTCAGTTTGCTGTAAGACGTATTGAAGGACTTTAGGGTCTTTTGGGGCGGTTAAAAGCCAGGAGCGGAGCAAAAGGAGCAGGAGCATGGTCAATAGCTGGCGCGATTCTAAAAGCTCAGGCTGCATTTGCCCAAAATAATGCATCGAGTGGCTTACAAAGGTCGAGAGTGTCTTTGGAATGCGAGACCTATGGAACAATGCCGATGAGGTGGCACTCTTGGACAGCAGGTAGTGATCTTGCTGCTGTAGATAATGCGACGACTGATGCTGATGTTGTTGCTGCTGATACGTATCAAGGGGCTGCTGGCGCTGGTAGAGTGAGCTGCCCTGGGCATTGGAGCGTCGATTACTTGCACTGTAGACATCGTTCAGGTAGCTTGATCCGGTCGCCCCGGGTTTGTAGCGATCAAATTCACTTAGCACAGCAGCTGTCCGGGAGCTGGCTCCTTGATAGCGCTGCTGCTGTGCCTGATGACGACGCGTATCCGCCGCAGCCAAGCGCGCCCCAATGCCTCCAAAGGCAAGGGCGCCTGAGCTGGAGGAGTGCAATAAGTTGCTGGGTCGATATTTGGACAGATCAGTGTTATTGCTGCTGTTGTTGTTGCGATCTGAGTGGAGCAGAAAACGACTCTTGTTGGCACTGCTGCTGCTACTGCTGCCGCTGCCTGCGCCGATGGCTGTCGCTGCCGTGTCTTGTAGAGAGAGGTTAGAGAGAGCAGAGGGGATGCTAGGGGTGCTAGTATTGGATGAAGAGGTCGAGGTCGTGTTCTTGTTACTGTTTGTGGTTGTTGTTGGGTGTGCATCTTTGAGAGAGCTTGTATGAGGTTGACTGTCTGAATCGTGTTGTGCTGATGTTGGTGTGCTCTTCGTGTTTGTTAGTTGTACACCAGGCCTGAGGCCGCTATCCGCTTCGTCGGAGCTACTCTCTGACGAGGATGAGCTGCTTGTATCGCTATCATCGTTAGTTACTTTTTTGCTGCGCGACTTTTTCTTTGGCGCCTCCTCCTTGAGGGCAGCCTCTCGATTGGAAGCTGCCGCTGCGGCTGCTGCTGCAGTGGCTGCTGCTGTCGCCTTATCAATTGCTTCAATCTCTGCAGCAACTGCAGCTGCTTCTGCTGCAGCTGCTGCTGCGGCCATTGCTGCCTCAGTCTTTTTCGCCTCTGCTGCCACTTCATCCATGCGTTTCACACGTTCCCTCAGCTCGCGTCGCTTGCGCATGCGTTCCTCAAACTTCTTTGCCTCCAGGAACTGATTGTCCTCACGCAGAAGCAACAGGATGGCTGCATTATCCTCTGACGAGCGGTCGTCGGCCAGGATTTCGCGTTCCTCTGCTGTCAACTCCGCTGGAGGAGGCGGCTCTCTGCGCCGATTAGCGAATCGACTGCGAGTACTAGAAGAACTGGCACTCTCATCAATGTGCGAATCTGTGCCCAGCAGATCGGTTTTGGTTCGCCCATAGGCTCGATTTAGACGCTGTGTGTTTAGCGCAGAGTCTTCGTTTGCCCCCTCTCCGGGTGTATCGGCTCGACGGGTAGCCAGTTGCTCCCCCCTGCTCGCAAAGCATCGTGATAGTCGTTGTTTGCTTGATAGCGATTGCCATAGTCCAGAGGATAACTGTCGTCCAAAAGTCGATTGCCGCTGGTCGTTAGATAGCCGCTGTCAGTTGAGTCAGCCATGTTTCGATGGCGTTGGGCGCGAGTTCTGTAGGGAGTTCGTTCCTTGCGATCGCCAGCATTGAAGGAG
Source organism: Drosophila sulfurigaster albostrigata (assembly GCF_023558435.1). Taxonomy (NCBI): domain Eukaryota; kingdom Metazoa; phylum Arthropoda; class Insecta; order Diptera; family Drosophilidae; genus Drosophila; species Drosophila sulfurigaster. Next base: position 37,240,449 of record NC_084882.1, on the reverse strand, counting down.
CTCGACGATAGCTTAGGTTTGCCCAGATGATGAGAGGTGGCACTGCGCAGAAGTCCGCTGGAGACAGCACCGTAGTCATCAGGTTCGAGAGTCTTATCCCGATCCTCTTCATGGCGGCGACGTCCAGCGGTGCGTTCCAATATATCCGAGTATTTGTTCTCCAACCGCGAGACAGCTGACAATGTGGGCGTCTTGTCTTTGTCGAGCAGCAGTTCGCGACGCTGTGCGTCACAAAGAGAAACGAAGTCAAACCAATTGCCAGGGATTTAATGAAGAGAAGGAAAGTGCTTTAAACTTTAAAGCAGCGTTCGTGTGAAGCCAATGGAAACGACGGCGTCGACGACGACGACGGCGACTATGAAACATTTCACGCTTCGACTGAGACTCGGATGTAGAGACAGTGACTGTGATTCGAGTCAGAGTCAGCTTCAGATACAGGGCCAGGTGGAACTCGAGACTTGGTAGACAAAACACACACTTAAATTGCCCATTTCGGCAATGGCAATGGTTAATAACAGTGCTCTAGCTTGGGCTCTCTACACATTGTTTCACACAATTTCACTGGCATTTAAGACTTCTATCCAGCTAACAGAGCTTTCTCCAACTAAATATTTCATTAAAAAAGGGGGTGGGCGTTATTTTTTTTGTTTTTGGTTTTTATTTAGAACGCCTGGCGAAATCTAAACAAAAATCTTCGGCACGCCGACCTTCAGAGTTTATATATAAATATATATCAGAATCGTGAAACTGTGAATAGCTTTTTATTATATGTAGATCTAATGCGAGCCAGACAACTGAGAGAGTGAGTGAAATAACGAGAGAGAGAAGTGAAAAAAGAGCGGCGAAATGCACGTACATTTGCGTTAGAATTGAAAATAAATTTGGGAAGCGTAAATATACACGGTGAGAAGGAAGATATATTCTGCTAGCTATAGATCGTATAGAAGCACTATAAAACGAACAGAGTGCATATATACATTGGCTATATACACCTGCGATACATACACAGAATATACTATATAAATAGTGTATATAGAGTAGCGATAGAGGGGTTGCATATTAGCAATCATATTTGGGAGATGATATTTCCCTCCCTCATTCCCTTCGCTCACTTTCTTTGACAGATTTGGGACAATAACTTTGCTATATGACTCATGCGTCAGGTGAAAATGGACCAACAATTTCGAGTATGCTCCATGAGTCACCCACTGGACCCATCCCAGAAATGTCTTTAACAACGTCGACGCTGCATTCCATTGGCAATCCACACTGTTTGTTCAAGCAATACTAACATCGTCTGGATCACGCCTGCTGCCGCCTCCCAATCCTCGTATCAGTGGCTTATAGTAGCTGCCCACGGGACTCAGATGGGTGCGCAGCCTGTCCAGCGCATTGGCCGTTGTGGAGCTCTTTTGATAGCGACCCATGAGAGCGGCGCTACTGGAGCTTACCCCCGTTCCAGTAACATTGCTGCTGATCGGATGATAGCCCAACCCGCCGCCAGCATAATAACGTCTGTGGCGATCGCTCATAGCGTTCGGATCCCGTTCCCGTTCTCGATCTCGATCCCTTTCCCTTTCCGCTTCCGGACGTCTTCGCCCGCTTGAAGACTTTTCTGAGCTTCGGCGACGTTTGTGCTGTTTGCTGAGACTTCCTTTTCTCTTATCGTTCTTGTTGTTGCTACTACTGCTGTTTAGGTTGTTGTTGTTGTTGTTACAGTTCTCATTCGTTGGAGTCTTAGAGCTACTGCGTGATTTGTTCTTGTTGTTGCTGCCTGCGCTATCCTCGGCTATGGCTGGCGCACTATAAAAGCCCAAAACAAAACAAGAATTGCGAATGACGTACTTAATGCTATTCCCTTGAATCTTTCTTTTTCAATATTTTAGCTTTCGTGGATCTTTTTGAGGTGTTGTCGTTAGTCGGTATTCCGTATTCCGTACTCGGTTCTCCCCGCGCGTCAAGCTCAATCTCAACGATCTCGATCTCGATTTCGGTTTCGATCTCGATTGCGACGAACGCGCGTTGCCACGGCACGGACTAAATAATAACTGAGTGAATTTCGATCGAAATTCGTCGGGTGGCGACGAAAATGAGCGCACGCAGCGTTGATGAATCGGAAAAACGTTGGAAAATGCCGCGACTACAAAAATATTGAGGAATCGTTTTTATTTTTGTGAAAAGTGTGAAAATATTGCGCACTTGCCCAGCACCAGCAGCAGCTGTGGGAGGCAGACAAAGAGAATGCCACAGACAGCACGCACTGTAGCATTTTGCGAAAGAAAGAGAACTTCTCATTGATTACCAAGTGATCGGCGGCAAGTGAGTGGGCGGTTGGGAGATGGGTGGGTGAATAGCTGAATTATTCTTTTGTTTGCTTCGTATCAAAATGCATTTAAATGTTGCCGTGCTGATGATGAACGCTTTCATTTCCGTCAGTTTATAAAACAAGGAAATCACTTCGACCGCCTTGCGGCGTAAAAGCTTGGAGGAAAAACCTTGAACTCTCTCTTGCTCGCCAGTAAAGCGAAAAGAACAATGCAAAGCGGAAGAATCAATTACGTTTTATGTATTATTGCCTTATTGCCGTGTGCTGGCATTATAAATAAATAATTTAGAGTCCATTGCATTAAACGCACAATCTAAGAGCGAGTGACAGCCAAAAGAGATTCAACTCGAAGAAGAACAAGAGAAGGAAGCACAGACTGAATTAGTATCACACAGAGAGAGAGTTGCCAGATGGGCGTCGAACTGAAAAGCTCGCAAAAAGCTTTGATCAACGGTTGCCATACAATCGAAAATTGTCAAAGACTCGCATGGGGGAATATGTAAAAGTAGTATTTATGTTGGTAATTGCAATCATAGAGGTGGAAAGTTGTATGTTATATCAATATAGTCATGTACACCCGCACATACCCTAACTTTAAGCTCATTATGTATGTACAGTATGTACACGGCAGCTAAGCTTTCACTAAAAAGCTTGAAGCCTAGTTTATGCTGAAACTAGTAATTAAGCAGACTTGGAACAGTACGCATGTACAAATAAATTAATTGTAAGACTAAACTGAAGTCTTTATTTCGGGAGAACCTTTTTTTACTCGACAAAGAAGTCGAAAGAGGAATTACATCGAATACCGTCACTATCAGCCTATAACCGACTAAGAAGTCGTGGCTGAAGGCATCGATCTACACACTTCATAGCTGAGACGAAGAGGTCTCAACATTCCATCTAACTGGCGACGAGGATTAAAAAAAAAAAAAATACTAAGCAGTAAAACCAGCCATCCGTAAGAATTTACAACCCAACAACGCACCTGGTGGTAATAACTTTTTGGACTCTGCAATACACATGGTCCAACAAGCGTAGACCAACGTAAAGTTTAACATAAAACATATCTGGAAAGCTTTCATCGGCACGTGCATACGAAGACGGGCTCAAAGAAGATCCGAGAACACACTACGAAAGCCGACACTAAGCGAAGGAGAAACTTAAACAAATCAGGAAAGCTTTAATAAGCTCAAGGTAAAGCAGATAGCTAAACAGAGGAGCTTATAAAATTTTTTTTTGAGAAAGCTTTCATTGATGAAAGAACATTGTTAAAATAAGAAGCAAGCAATAACTCATAATATTCAAAACAAAACAAAAAAAAAAAAAAATTAAAATGAATGAGAATAGCTTAGCCACGTTTAACTCAACTATAAATTGCATAAAATTAATACAAAATTTTGATGGTACTGATACGAATGAACTACCAGATTTAATAGCACAAATAGAAACAGTTCTCCCAACGTTTAGTGTTTTCGACGCGCCTACCAAAAGCATTTTATTTGGCTTTATAAAAAACAAATTTATAGGACTATGCAGGCCAGTGCTTCATAGACATGGAAATATAACCGATTGGGAGCGGCTAAAGCAGATCATTTTAAAACATTTTGGTGAAAAAGAAACTAGCGACGTTTTAATGGATATGTTAAAATTGTGTCGAGTTGAATCAACCATAGAAGAATATTATAATAAAATTAATGAAGTGTCTAATAGAGTACATAATCGAATACTAATCCATAACGATGATACATACACTACTTCCGAAGTAAACCGAATTGCACTCCGCGTTTTTAGAGACAATTTACCTGAACCTACTAAAACAATGATATTCGCGAGAAATCCGCAGTCCATAGATGATGCTTACAAAATCATTGAAGATGCTAGACATCAAAGCTACACATTATACGGACCGACTCGAAAGAATAATAAATACAATAAACCAAACTTTAGAACCAATTTTAGTAACGATAATAAAAATGTAAACGAATTGATAGTAACACAAAGTAGTTCTGGTGAAGCTAGCGGTGACCAACAAGATAATGCTACAAAAACTGAAAATCGAAGATCTGAAGGTGCATTTAGCGCAAATAATAGAAAGCAGGGGTATCACAATCAGTCGAATAATAACACAACATCCAACTCTACTCGAATGTCGACAAACAACAGAAATATGCAAGTTTCTGAGCAAAGCAAACGTACCTTTGAACCCATGGATCTTAATCAGTCTAACGTAAATTTTCAGATAGAGGGGCAAGACGATTACCATATATAAAAATTCAAGGAAAAAAAAAGAACACTACTCTTTATTATTGACACAGGAGCTGAATTCAGTGTTATTAATGAGAATATGTGCCACCCAAAATGGAAAACAGATATTGAACTAGAAGTTAAAGCAATGGGTAACAAAATTAAAATACACAAGTTATGCAGGTTCCCTTGTTTTCAAGAATTTAAAGCTGAAAGTTATATTTGCGAGTTTTTAGAATATAATTTTCACAGCGCTTTCGATGGACTAATAGGTTGCAATATACTTAATGATATGAATGCAGTCATCGATTACGCAAACAAAAAGCTTAAAGTAATGACGTTTACCTGACTTTTTATACAACAAAATCCAGTAAATATAAATATAAACAGCTTAATTCAAATGAATCTAACTGACCCACAGGCAAGACTCTTAATAAATAACCTTATAGAAAAATTCGAAAATATTTTTATAAAGAAGGCCAAGACTTGAGTTTCACAAGCGAAATTAAGCACAGAATAGTTACAAAGAATGATCTTGCAATTTATTCAAAGACATACAAATACCCCGAAATACATAAAGACGAAGTCAATAGGCAAATAGAAGAAATGTTAAGTCAAGGTATCATCAGACATTCAAAAGCCCATACAATAGCCCTTTATGGGTAGTTCAAAAGAAAATGGACCAGTCTAATAAGCAAAAGTGGCGGCTCGTTGTAGACTACCGTAAACTAAATAAGGAAACTATCGAAGATCGCTTCCCGATCCCAAATATAGATGAGATTTTTGACAAGTTAGAGGCTGCAAAATATTTTCAAGCCTAGATCTCGCAAAAGGTTTTTATCAAATAGAAATGGACATTAAAGATATACACAAAACAGCGTTTTCAACAACAAGTGGACATTACGAGTTTCTTCGTATGCCTTTTGACTGCGGAACGCCCCTCGACGTTTCAAAGACTAATGAACAACATTCTTAGTCCCTTTATTGGGCAATTTTGCATCGTCTACATGGATGACATCCTTATATTTTCAAAAAATATAGAAGAACACGTCAATCATCTTAACTCTGTATTCAGTTGCCTATCTAAAGCAAATTTAAAGCTCCAATCAGATAAATGTGAATTTATCAGAGAGGAGATCGAATTTCTTGGCCACACTATAAATTCAGAAGGTCTTAAACCAAGTCAGAAGAAAGTCGACGCAATCTTTAAAATAAAATTACCAACAAACCAGAAACAAATTAAAAGTTTCCTAGGAATCACAGGTTATTTAAGGCGGTACATAAAAGACTACTCTAAAATTGCACAACCCTTGATAAAATACTTAAAGAAAAATGCTAAAATAAACACACATGATCAAGAATACATAGAAGCTTTTCAAAAATTAAAAATCCTAATAACAAGCGACCCGATAGTCGTATATCCAGATTTTAATAAACAATTCACTGTAGTAACAGACGCAAGTAATTATGCTTTAGGCGCCGTGCTCATGCAAGGAAATAAAGTAATTTCTTATGCTAGCCGTTCGCTTAAAAATCATGAACTTAATTATAGCACAATAGAGAAAGAGCTTCTTGCCATTTATTGGTCAACAAAATACTTTAAATATTACATTTACGGAAGAAAGTTCATAATTAAAACCGACCATAGGCCCCTAGTTTGGCTTAACAATCTAAAAGAACCTAACTTAAAACTACAACGCTGGAAAGTGCAATTAAACGAGTTCGATTTTGACATAACATTTATAAAAGGCAAGGAAAACGCTTTGGCAGACGGACTTAGCAGAATTGTTGAAGCATCATCAGAGGAATTTGACGAAAACGTACAAACACATGTAGATATACATAACACTGATATATTCATGCTAGAGATCAATAACAGTTTACCAGACACTACACATAACACAAACATAGAAGATGAAGATTTCTAAAAGTTTGATTCATTTATTTACTAACGAAACTGACGATCTGGCAACCGTTCACAGTGCAGATTCCGACGATCATAATTTTATAAGTATTACTGAAAAATGTCTAAACGTCTTTAAAATCCAAATAAAAATTATAGAGGCAGAAAGTGATTCAAGTACATTCAAAATTTTGTATAAAAAAAAAATAAGACACATTTTTAAAACAAGTGGCGATGAGGAAAATATGCTAAAGTTCATGCGAGAAAAGTTGCCTGAAAAAGGCCTAGTTGCTGTATTCTCAGAAAACTTAAGTTTATTTGTAAAATTCCAAGAAATTTATAGACAGTTTTTTTCAAATAATAGAAATTTAAGAATTCTCAAGTCGTGTATACTATTAGAAGATATAAATGATAAAGAAAAAATTCTAAAGATAATTGAAAACGAACACATAAAAAATAATCACAGAGGTATTAACGAAATATTTGTATCTATAAGAGAAAAATACTACTACCCAAATATGCAAAAAATTATACAAAGTTATATTAATAATTGTAAAATATGTAACTTAGCTAAGTACGATCGGCAACCTATAAAATATAATTTAAATATAACGGAAACGCCAGACAAAATTAACGATATAATACATATAGATATTTGGTACCCTAAAAGAAATATAATGTATCTCACGTCAATTGACAAAATGTCTAAATATGCGACGGCTCAATATATTAAAGATAGATCCTGGATCTCTTTGCTTAACGCGATAAAATTAAGAATTCAATACTTGGGGAAGCCAAAGAAGATTGTAACTGATAACGAATTTAACATAGTTGTAATTAAGCAATTTCTCCTGGAAAATAACATAGATGTGCACTTTACAACTCCTTACAAGAAAACCGGAAACTCGGACGTGGAACGATTACATCTAACACTAAATGAACATATAAGATTGTATAACGCGGATCCAAACAATACTGACACAGTTCAAGATAATGTCCATAAAGCAATTATTTGTTACAATAACACAATACATTCAATTACGAATACTAGACCAATAGATTTATTTAATAACATACTTTGTCATGAAGATATTGTAAAACTGTCTGAAAAATTATTGAAAAATAAGCAGAATCTAAATGCGAAACAAAATAATTTAAATGAGCCAAACTTTGCAAATGTTTACGTTAAGAATAACCAAGTAGGAAAATCCAATCCAATTTATAAAGAAATAAGTAACCATAATCAAACTGGTAACTACATGGTATCTAATGCAAACCCAACAAAAAAAATTTATAAAGATCAGGTAAAAAGAAGATATAAATACCAAAATGAAAATGATCCAAACTAAGAACCTTTTTTGTATACACTAATAATAATTTAATCCATTGAAAATTTCAACAATATTGTAGAAACTTGTGCTGGGGGAGTCATGTACACCCGCACATACCCTAACTTTAAGCTCATTATGTATGTACAGTATGTACACGGCAGCTAAGCTTTCACTAAAAAGCTTGAAGCCTAGTTTATGCTGAAACTAGTAATTAAGCAGACTTGGAACAGTACGCATGTACAAATAAATTAATTGTAAGACTAAACTGAAGTCTTTATTTCGGGAGAACCTTTTTTTACTCGACAAAGAAGTCGAAAGAGGAATTACATCGAATACCGTCACTATCAGCCTATAACCGACTAAGAAGTCGTGGCTGAAGGCATCGATCTACACACTTCATAGCTGAGACGAAGAGGTCTCAACATTCCATCTAACTATATTGATAAGCGAATTCACTTATGTAAACGAATGGCATTGAACTATGCAATGGCCGAGATCCCTGCACTTGCACTTGCACGCTCTCTTTTTCTTCACTGAGACACACATAATTATGCTGACTGGACACTGGTCTGGCTGGACATATGCTCGTAGTATGAAGAATGGATATTCTATGATATTTTCACACTATTGCACTCAATTAACCCGATGCGATGTTTACATAATTCGCCCCTGTCGAAGACAAGTGTAAATCGAACGCGTCTAGAAACGCAGCAGCGTATTGCTGCGGCGCAACTGAAACTAACGGCAATGGGGCAAATTACATACTTAAATTAACGAATAATACAGAAATAAAAAATCTAATGAAAACAAAAATAAAATAAATGATGAGCGCTGTGACGCGTCTGGCAACATTTTGACCGAGTTTTTGTTGGTTGACGAAAAACGGCATAGTAAAAAAAATAAATAAAAATAATGTCTACGTGTGTACGTCGCAAGTATATGTATGTGCATGTGTATATAAGCGTGTGTGTGTGTGAATGTAAATATGTATGCTTTATTTCTTCTGCATCGATTACCGATTGCGTTGTTGTTGTTGTTGTAGCTGCTGCTGCTGTTGTTGCTGTTTGTTATCAGGTCGTTCGCTCGGATTGCGTCGAAAGCGTTGCAGCAAACTGTTGCAGCTTTCGGAGAGCAGCTGAGTGACGCTCGCCGCTGTCGCGCTGCGCATGTAGCGTCTCTGTGGACGCGGCTGTGCAGCCGGCGTCGTTGTTGTTGTCGCTGCAGCTGCAGTTGAGGCAGAGGCAGAGGCTGCTGCCTCCATCGTGTCAGCTGTTTTCTTAATGTTGCTGCTGTTGTTGTTTGCTTCTCCGTTCATAGACGATGGTAAAATCTTTTCGCTTTTTTTCACGATGAAATCGACTTAAAAATGTGGCCATTTTTTTTTTTGTTTTTGCGTGGGTTTCGCTACTTTTTTAATTCCTTCGCACTGATGACGGAAATCCGACAATATTACTTATACGACGTATGCTCAATACATATCCACACACATGAACGATTGACCGAGGTTCGATTCGTTGTTTGTCTAGCAGGCAGGCAACGCAGGTTGAGTAGCTAGTAGGATCTTACTTTTGTCTTGATCTATTTCATTAAATGAACTAAATATACGATTTACGATATGTGGTTTTTGGCATTTACTCGACTCGAGAATATGTACGGTCTGTTGGTTGGTATTGTATAGTTAAGTATACTTAGTATAATTGAATATACGGATATATAGTACATATAAAGAGCGTATTTATGTGTTGTAAAAATAATTGAAATTGTACGATCTTTGGCAGCTTCGACAGAAATAGACACACAACAGAAGCAGCGACAATTTCGATAGTATTCGCGGTTGCAATTGCAATTTCGATTTCAATTGCGAATCGAATTCAATTTTAATTTCAACTTCATCCGCCGCCTAATTGCATTTCGATTTAGAATTTCGGATTTGATTTGCACGCACTTTGAGCCATTTGCCAGTTGCCCGTCGAATTTAGCGGGTTTCTATCAAGTTTTCAGCGGGGTCTGGGGTCTGGGTCCGTCTTTGTCTTTGTTTTCGAGTCTCGTAGTCTCTAAGCAAACACAGTCCGAAATCAGAGCAACATTTACGAAAGCGCACGCCACAAATACTAATTATAAAAATTGAAAAATATCGCAACAACGACGACAGCACCAAAGTAGCTGGCTGAAGAGTGTGTGCTCAGGGCGGAACATAGAACACGCTCCGATTCGATCTCTGAACCGGGCGCTTGCTTTGCTTGTGTTTCTGCCTTGCGCTTGTGCTTGCCACTGCGGGAGAGCTGCCAGCTTTTCTATTATTGTTTGCTATGCTGAATAGCAAAAAATCAAAAAAACTTTTACTAACCACAACCAACAGACAACAAGCAACTTAAGATGCTCTACTCAGATCGTAATGCGAATACTCTACGACTGTGGCTTGAAATTGACTTGTGAATTAATGCTATTTGCAATGAATGCAAATAAAAAAAAAATAGAATATTGCATTTGCACTTTATATCAGTGAAAGGGCATTGAAGGATCGGTGTGACTGGGCAACATTTGCGGTTCAGAGAGCAGGAAGAGAATAATGTTTTGTTCTACGGTACAAGTATGTTTTATGTATTCTCGCCTTCTCCGTCGTTGTTGATGTTACATATTCCCAAAGAGCAGCCAATTGTTTGGCATTTTGTGAGTGTTCAAATTCAGATTGAAATTATAAATAGAAGTTTTTGGAAATAGTTGTGCAAACATACAGCGGTGTAAACACCTCAAGTATACTCTACAATATAATTGCAATTAACAAATAAAGGTAAAGATAAAATTAATTCGATGTTTTAGTGCCTGCACTAAATAAATAAACAACATAAATTAAGAGTGGAGCTATTTTTAGCGAACCACAAAATTGACATTGAATTTCAGCAATTTGCTTGTTGTGTGTTTTGCCTTTGCCTTTGGCTTTTTGCTTTTGGCCCGATTGTGCAACGTTGTGTCGTTGTCGCTGTCGACAAATGTAAGACGCTGATGGGAGAGGCCAACTGAGAAAGAGATAGAGAGAGAGCATCGACAATGGGACGCAAGGTGATCGAAGAAGGAAAGAGAATGAGGAGGTGGGGTGAGGGCACTTCTCACTTCTCACACCTCGTATCTCATACCTCTCACAGGAAATGCGCGCCACAATCTCTAATAGTGTTCTTGGCCCCAAGCGAAGCGGAGGCCTTTGGAGTGCACTGATGAGTCAACGATCTATTTTCGGAGGCTGAGCTGCCTCCGAGACCGAGAGGGCGAAGCAGAAGGAGAAGGAAGATCGAGCGATGCCGAGGCGTTTAATTATAATGTGCGTGTGTTAGTAATAAATAGTAATGGTAGCAGGTAGCAAGCGCAAAAAATACAAAAAACAACCTGGAAGCAGCCTTAGTTGCTTTGGCAAACGAGGGTTTATAATGCAAATACAAGATCAGTAAATAACAATAACAAATGTGAAGCGGAATCTTCATAATCAGAATCTACCTCGATGAAATGCAGTCCCAGCACGGACTTGGACATTTCACTTTGTTGCTGCTGCTGTTGTTGTTGTTGTTGCTGCTGGTGGTGTAACTGTGGTTGTTGTTGTTGTGAGTGGTTGAATATGATAGAGTTGCTTTGTTGTAGCTGCGGTTGCTGCTGTGCTGCCGCCGCTGACGCTGCCGCCTGCGGTTGCATGACCAACGACGACGACCCGTAAAACAATTGCGTATTTGTATTCGGATCGTATTGAAGCGCAGTGTTGCCGCCAACGGAAGCGTTTAGAAACTGCGTATGCGGATGTGGTTGAACTTGAGGCTGCGCCTGGTATTTGACGGGGGTGGAGCACTTGACTCTGACTCGGCTTAGGATAAGCATACGGATCGAAGGTCTGCAGCGGTTTTCGCTCGTGACTCAGTGGCGGTTGTTGATGCTGCTGTTGTGTCGGTTGCTGTTGCTTGGGCAGGTTATAGTAGTTGCGACTCATCATGCCCAGCCCAAAGCTATGCGGTTGCATCAACGACGGACGCTGTGCGGCAGAGAAGGACGCCGAGTGCGTCAGTGGTGCTCCGCCGGGACGTTGATGGTAATTTGTTGATGGCTTCGAGTTGATCATTGCTTGATAGCTGTTGTTGTTGTTGTTGCCATACATCTGATTCGCCATTCCAGCTTGTTGCTGTTGCTGCTGCTGATGGGGATGCGACTGCAGCTGCAACTGAGACTGATGCATGGCCATCGATTGGCCGAACTTGTTCTCCTTGTTGGTGCTCTTTTGCTGGAAAATGTTCAGTCCCGAGCTGTTAACTTTGGGTGCCTGCTTGGCCACATGTGACGAGGAGTAGGATTGCTGCAGCTTATGGGGATGTTGCTGCTGCTGCTGCTGATGCTGGAACGGATCGCTGTTGCCATTCATTGTGGAGCAAGCAAATGAGTTCCAGTTCAAGAATGCTCGCTTCTGCTGTGGATAATGTTGATGGTGTTGCTGCTGCTGTTGTTGTTGTTGTTGTTGCAGCAATCGCTGGTAGCCCATGGACAGCTGAGAGGTTGAATTCGACTTGCCAATGGGATAGGCAACTCTTTGCTGCTGCTGAGACATCAGAGGCTTCTGCGGATCGTAGAGCTGCACTGGCACGGGTATTTGCGACTCGCCAGAGAATTTGCTGACGCCGACCGTAGCAGCATTTTCTTTGTGCTCATCTGTCATCATTGCATTGTTGATGCTATTTGTGTTGTTATTGCTGCTGTTGCTCTTTAGCTTAAGCATGTCGTTAAGGCATTTCTCTAGCTTATTGTCGACATCTTTCTGTCGTTTTGTGGCCGCCGATGACGACGATGATGGTGTTGTTGATGATGATGAGGTTGCTGCCGCCGTTGTTGTTGCTGCCGCTGTTGCTATTGATGTGGCTGCTGCTGTTGGCCCTTGCAATTTGCCAATACTTTGCTGCTGCTGCGGCGTTGCTGTTGTGGTTGTCGTTGTTGTCGATGTTGACGACGGTATGTGAAAAGATGAGGTAAACTTAGAGAGATGTGGCAAGTGCGTGGTGCAGCAGTTGGTCACCGTGAAGCTGCTGCTGCTCACAGTGCTGTTGCTCTTCTCCGACTTGCGTTCCAGCGATGGACACTCCGCAGCCGATTCTGCAATTGTTGCACTTCCGGTTGCCATTGCTGTTGTAGAGTCTGCTCCAGAGGTTGCTGCTTGCTGCTTCGCTGTTTCCGTGGGACGTCGAAAGAGAGCTGCCGCACATCTAGGCGAGGGCACGCAGGAACTGCTGGAGCTTTTAAGCACGCCAGCTGTGGGCTTGGTGACTGGAGCTGCATTGGCTGCTGCAATTGCTGGTTGCTGCTTCATTACCTTCTGTTGATGCGTTGCAGCTGTGGGCATTAATATCGCCGAGTTTGATGTACTGCGGCTTAGCGATGGCAGATGCTTCATGTAGCATGGGATATGCGTGCGACTGGAGCTGCGTAGCAATGGAGCTGGAGCTGCTCCTAGACTCGGCTGATTGCCAGGCACATGCGTCATCGAGATGCTTTTGTTCAGCTGCTGGTTGCTAGCCAGCGAGGGCTGCTGCTGCTGCTGCTTGACGGGCACTCGACTGGTGAAGGACGTTGTTTTTAGTGCTGTTGGCGACTGATCGTTGCAGACAATCAGCTTGTAGAGATCGTCTTTGGTTACTGCCTGTCTGACCTTCACATCCAGATGCGACAACGAGGCGTTCTTCTGTAGGCGATGGCTCTGTGGCTTCTGCAGCTCCTTTTGGGCCGCCTCGGCAACAGTTGGATCGAATATGGCCAGCGTCTTGGCCGTCTTCGCGTCCATCTTAAAGGGCTGTCCTGCATCGCCCAGTTGAGCACCACAGATCTTCTCATAGTTCCAGAATGTACGCTTCGGCGTCTGACGCTTCTGTGAGCCGCAGAGATTCTCACTCCAGAAATCGTTCATCAGCTGTTTGTTTAGCGACAACGTCGAATCGCTCAACAGACTACTTTTCTGTGCTCCTTGGGGACGCGTTGGAGTAAAACTGCTTGAAGCGCCACTTCCGCTGCTGCCGCCGCTAATGGGCATATTGCAGCTGGAGATGCTGCGCTGCAGCTTGGGTTGATCATTGCTACTCGTCTGGGCAAAGATCGAGGGATAGGCGAGTCGGGGTGCTGCACCCCTGTTATTATTGTTTTGGACAAAGTTGATGGACGACGATTTGCAGAGACCACTAGCCACTGAGTGTGGCACTGTTGACTGCGGCAACTGCTGTGAATTGGACTTTGTCAGAGGTGGTTGCTGCTGCTGTTGTTGCCGCTTTAGACGATCGTAGAGATCCTCGCATTCCTTGAACTCTTGATGCAGTTTGCGATCCAGTTCGCTGTAGTCTGGAAGACTCTTTAGATACTTGTTCATCATCTCGATCTCGGCATCGTAGAAATTTGCATCCAACTTAGCGCTGCTTGTTGCGGCCGCTGACTTCTCTTCCAGCTGCTGCTGTTGCTGCAGCAGCTTGTCCAGATCGATCTCACCTGCTACTGGTTGCTTGTGCTTCGGTGCTCGGCACGGCACTGGAGGAGGCGACGACGAAGGCGAGCTGCACGACGACAGCGATATACTTGAGGCCGGACTGTTGGCCAGTTGGCTGTTCGCTGTTGCCATCACACGCGTCGGAGTTGTGATCGCGCCAGTTGCCGCATTGTATGCCATCGGATGATGCTTTCGCGGCAAAGGCGGCGTCGACTTGGGACTGGCTGGTAGCAAGGATCGGTTTTTGCGTACTGCAAGCGGCGATGAGATGGGCGAGCGAACTGCACATTGCGTTTCCGGAAAACTGGAGGAAAGCACCGTTGCGAACTGTGGCGAAACAACCTGCTGAAAGAACTGTTGTCCATTCGCTGGCACTGGCGTTGGCGTCGGCTTCTGCATTGCACCCGCTTCTCCAACTGGATTCACTGGGGCAATTGGAGGAGCAGCAGCAGCGGCTCCAAGTGTTAGCTGTTTATCCGTTGACGGTGTTGCGATTGTGGCTGCTGCTTTGCCAGCATCCTGACTCATTTGTGCAATTGGCAAAATTACCGGAAGACTTCACGAACTTTAAACTCTTGCCAGTTTTTCAAAGACGCGATTTAGTTAAATTCCACTCAACTCCAATTGAATTTTCTAGATGTTTATAGCATTTCGTTACAGTTCACGAGCTTTCTGCGTTTTTAACTAGTTTTCTCAGTTCCACAACCTAATTCAGTGTTACCGTTTGAATTTTTGTTTGTTAATTAACTTTTCCGATTTAAGTCACGAATCATTTTCGATTTACGAGTGCGTGTATGTTTGCGTGTAGTTGTGTGCGTCGGCGCAGTAATGGATAACAATCCTTACTCGATAGCAGCAGCAAGCGAGGCAAATTCAAATCCAACAGCAAAAGGGATACAGATAAAGGACGAGACTAACAACTCACAACTGACACTAGACGAACAATAGGCCACCAACAACAGAACAGACAGTTCAAGCAGATCAATGGGATCTCATCCCCATATCACCAGACAGACACAACCAACCTGCAGATACTGCTCCGGTATCTTACTGTTCTTGGGTACTATAATCTTTTTGATTATGATTATCTTGTCGCCTTCGATTTTGGTGATTGTTATCGGCACACCTGGCTGGGGGCGCTGAGGCTTTGTCAGCGGCACAGCCGGACGAGTGACGGTGCGCACCACCTGCGGTCCGGTCAGAATGCCGCCCGAGGAGGGCTTCGAGGCTGGCGGAGCGGTGGGCTTAGGCTTGGGCTTTGGAGCGGGCTTGTACTCCTTATGGTCACTACGCACAATAGACAGATGATACAAGGGCTTGTCGTCATCCAGTATACTCTTTTGTGGCGCCGTCTTCTTTTCCACCTTTCGGAGGACAACGCCCAGCATGGGAGAATCTTTGGGCTTGATGGTAATCGAGCCACTTGGCGCCGTCACCCGCTTGAGACACACACCCAAATTGGCGCCCACTGGCGGAGGCGTCTTTGTGCGATGAACCATCTTGCCGCTGGGTATTTCACGATATCCGTCTTCTTGATGCGAGTCCTCCACCGTAGCAGGCGCTTCAGGATTTGTGTGCAGTGTTGGCTCGGGCGCCACAAGAGGAGCTGGACCAGGAAAGAGAGCAGTTAGACTGCTGCGACGTCGATTTATAATGTTGGGAGCTGACACTGTCTTGGACAGCGGAAACTTGGGCATCGCTTGGGCTACCTCTGCAGCCGGATCATTGCTCACAGCGCTGGCTGTGCTGCCACGTCGACTGACACTGACACTGGCACTGGCACTAGCAGAATTGATACTGCTTATGCTGGAGCGTTCAGGAGCGGTACTTCTTTCACGGTTCCGAGAGTCTGCCGAAGGTGTGCGTCCCCGACTGATGCGAGCTGCTCTCTGACTGCGCAGCAGCTCGAGGGAGTCGGCTAGATAGGAGTTGCTCTTGGCAGGCGAGGAGTCTCCGCTTCCCGTAGCTGCCTCGATATCGTCATCTAGAATATTGGGCAGTGAAACAAGACGATCTCTTTGCGCAGCGGTTGCTGGCAAAGTTCCCTTGGTGCTCGAGCGACTCGGTGTGTCGTCATCTCGACTAATTTGTTGCCGTTCCTCTGCATTCTGTATCTGGCTCTGCCTTTCCAAGACTCGCTGCCGCTGGAGTTTCTCCTCAGCCTCGATAGCGGCCCTTGCTCTCGCCCGCGCCACGGCCTCGACTTCGGCAGCCAGACGTACTTGTTCCTCGACCAGAGCTCGCGCCTTGGCCTCGATTTCAGCACGATGCTGAGCTTCCGCCTCGGCAGCTGCTGCAGCGCGCAGTTTGGTCAGCTCTGTGGCCGTCATTTGCTTAATGCTCAGACGACGCTCGGCATCGATGATGAGCTGGATTTCAGCACTTGCCCCCTCCGGTCGAGTGGTGAGATCTGCGCAGCTGAGCGCGATTAGTTCGCTTAGTTCGTTGGACATCGCACGGCTGTGGTTTTTGTCCTATTGCTTCTACTGAGCGTATACTTAATATACTTGAATCTGAATCTGTTATCTAATTATTTTTTTGTGACTGGGAAATGCAATTGCATTCGAATTGCGTTTGCTTCGACTTGCTCGGCGCGACTCGCGATGCTGCTAGCGTTTGCAATAAAGAAACCTGCTACTTGCTCGATTCTCGATAGCCCTGCTCAACTATGGGCATGGGGGGAGGGGGAGGGAGGGTGGTCTGATAAAGATAAGGTGGATGGTGAGGGAGCAGAGCTGTGCTCCCAATGTCAATGCCTCATTGGCATTTTGGCAAATAAAGTGCATGCCGCATTTAATTTGGACGTGACTTATTAATTGATCAAGTAGTCGCCAACAACAACAAGAGCAACAACCACATATACATATACAAAGAGGTACAATTGAAAACACAAAGAGTTCTCTCCTTTATTCATTCACATTGACGCCACCCACTCGATACTAAAAAGCAATACAGAGCACATATATTATGTTCGATGTTTGCACTAGCACCTGAAAGATTGTTCTCTTGCGCTCTTTACCGAATGGACCCGTAAACAAATCATGAATTAAAATTCCCTTGCATCTTGCCCTATATATTCGAAGCAGTGATCGCTGGATCTGTTCCGCGACTCTGACCAAGTGAGTGACGTGCCCTGCCAGCCAGCGAACTATTTATGTATCTGGATGATGTTATACTCTCGTATATATCGTAGATATCTGCCATCGGCTTCGTCTCTAGCTAGTTCCCTCTGCTCTGCTCTGCTATGTGCACGGTTCAAAATCTGTTTTTATTTTTAACAAAACGACGACAACGTAAATTTGCGCAGTCGTATATTATATATGGTACATATGGAAATATTAATGTTCACTCAGACAGACAGTACATATAAATATGTACTATATGTGTTATATAGTATGTGCGCTACTACATCAACTACAGTAAGACCTCCAGCAAAGAACTGTCAAGTGCAAAATAATGTGAATTATTCGAATTTATATGTGACAAATACACATGCACACAAAACGATCTGTAAATCGAAATGTTCCTAGTTAGCATTTCTTCGATGTTTTTCTTTTTTGCTATGCTTTTGTGGAAATAACGCGCGCGCACCAAAAATAAATCCAAACATTACAAAAATACCCAATGAAGATTTCTCATCAACGAAGAAGAAGAAGAAGAAGAGGTGGTAGCATCAAAGATCAGCATGAGATGAATAATCCCTCTGCTGCTGATCTCGAATGCTACATGCATGCACAAGTATCTATAGACACTTTAAATAACGAGAGTGTGCTCCGATTTGCATTTGTAGTTGTTGCTGTTGATGTTTATTAGTTCTGCGTTTTTGTTTTGATTTTCTGTTTGCCCTCTTGATTTTTCACCGCTGATTTTTTACATGTATGCATTGGGAGAAATCGATCTCTTGATCTCTGACTCTACTGATCGTAATCTACTTTGCAAAGTGCAAAGTTGAAGCTGCCTTCAAATTTAACGCATTCTACATTTCCACGTTTACTCCAATTCGAATTGAATTTGCATATTTTCAGACAGTTTATGAAGCAATTTGGTAAATTTGCGCAAGTACATTTAGTAGGTTTGTACGATCGATGTGATGTTATTTTTTATTTGACGACACTGCGGCACTTTTGTAGTTTTTTGTTTTGTTTTTAGGTGCTTCAATTTTATTTTTAAAGCACTTAAATTCTCTTATTGTATACTTTGTTGTTGTTGGGCTTGCTGCCTGATTATATCACGCGTGCTGCTTAACAATTGTTTCATTTCAGTTTCAATTTCGATTTCGTTTAAATTTTGTAAGCAGTTACCCCAAGAGTTTTCTATGTTATGTGTCTTAATCGCAATGATTACATACGAGTAATTTTCCAATATTAAACACCTCACACGCACACACATACACGCAAGCACACCACACACACACACATGTAGAATTATAAACAAATTCGCGACAGTGTGATAGAGATAGAGAGCGAGAGAGAGAGAGAGAGGAAGATCCGCGTGTGGAGCACGGACCACAAACTCGAATCGTGGACGACGACGTACCTTTGCTTTAAGTTAGCTAAAGGCCTGAAAAGACAGCGACAACGACGACGATGGGCGACGATACACATCCGAAGAACGAATATTTGAATCTGTTTCTGTTTCAGTTTCAAATTGAGAAAAATGAAAAGCGAAACGGAAAACGGAAAAAAAACACAAGCAGCGCTAACTAAAATTCGTTTGTATGTTTGGCTTTCGTGTGTGGTATTTTTAATTTTTCTCCAATGGCGGCAAGGCAGGCAGCCACAAATACGAAATCCCAAAGAAAGCAGCACAATCTTTGAGCAAATGGCAAATACAGACACAGACACAGGCGATAGGCGAAGAAGCTGCGCGCGCATCTCTCGGATCAGCTGCTGCTCGAGAGCAGTGCTGCGAACTTTCGGGATTACAAAACATACAGCCAACATTGAAAAGAAGATAATATCGTAATTTTTTGAAAAGTGAACTTAGAATATTCTAAATTTTCAAAGGATCGTCTACAAATTTCATAGTTACTTTTCAAAAACAGGAAAATCTTCGATTATATCCCGCTCTGGAATCAAAATTTAACGGGAAAAAGCTAAAACGACAGAATTGACAAAAGAGAGAGAGAGAGAGAGAGACATGCGCAGACTGCAGATACTCAGCAAAGATGTTTCAAGAGAGGGAGCAACATAGAGGGAGAGGAGTAAGGGAAAATAGAACAAACAGAGAATGTGAGAGAGGAGAGAACGAGCAATCGCTCACTCACTAGATAATCGTCAGTGTGATCGACAAAGTACTCCTCGACAATCCAATTGTCGCCGACATATCGGTCCATGGGCATATCGCAGAGTGCCACCAAGTCGAATAGATTCCTTTGACGTTTCAAAAGCAAACAGCGACTGATCTCAGCTCTGTTTTCCTCGCTGTCAGAGTCCTTTTGCCTGTTCGAGTTTCCATTTGACGCCACAGCCGCCGTTTTTTGCGCATATTGCTTGTGCTGTTGCTCCAATTGCCGAAAGTACTGAATCTTGAATAACGACGAGTCTATGTGTAACTAACAGTTTGTAATTGTAATTGTGCGTGATCCACTCACGATATATTGTGGTCAGCCACCCAATTGGCGGCGAAATTAGCACTGACTGGCATGAGATCTTCTGCGCAGCCCGCTCGCCATCTGTCAGCCAATATGCTGTGAACGTCGTTGAATGATCAATTGAATCAAACAAATCGAGGTCAGCAGCAAGGCAAGGCAAGGCAAAGCATGGCAACACAAGGCGAGAGCAGAGCAATTTATTCTGCAGATTAACATCACCGTCGCATCATCTCGCAGGGAAGTCGACGTAGTATCTTAATCTGAGATGCCATCTATTTCTGCTATGACTATTATTTTTATGGTATTTGCTTATCGCTTATCATGAAGTATTTGGGATATGCAATGTTAATCTAACATACATTTAACACTCTGTTCAAATGCAAAGAGATATTTAAAACAATTTGGCGAATAAGTTGCCGATTGTTATGTTGTACAAAGAGAACGAATGAATGGATGAGTGGACAGATCAAAGAAGAATCAGGCACATGACATTAACGCTAAGACTGTGGTCAGGTGCACAAGGTAAATGATATTTCGTAAATTGTGGATGCTCACTAGATAATCACTATCGTGATCAGCAAAGTACTCGACGACGATCCAATCATCCACGTACGGCATGAAACGCATCGATGAACTCTGCAAGAGTAGATCTCGATGGTTGTCGAATCGTCCACCTCGACGCTGGGCAGGAAGATCACGCATCTTAAAGTTGCATGGAATTTGAGAACTCTCAAACTGCTTGGCAGTCAGCTGGGACTTTTCTAAATAGCGCTTGAAGAACAGCATGTTCTGAATGCAATTCGATAACTAATACGAGAGACACAAACAAAAAAAAAACTTACAGATAAACAAAAAACAATGGGAACAAAATTGGCAAGCGAGATGTGAGAGAGTCAGTTGACATAACCTCCTCATAGAGGGTGGGTACAAGGGTACAAAAGGATAAAGAAAACTTGATCATGTACTTATTTGAATTGGGATTCGTTCGTAAGAAAGCCTTAATATTGTTTTTACCATACCTATTATTTAGCATTTAGCATTTGATTTAGATTTTCTTGGTTCGTTGCTCTCAGCCTAAATGTTCGTTTGTTTCGCATTTGTATTTAGAAAATGAAAAGTTTTTACCTTAGCTTGTGATTGGCGATTGTTGCGCCCACTGTCACGCTCATCCTTGGCGCGATCCCGATGCCTCCGGCGTGAGCTTGAGTGCGAGGTCTCGTCCCTGTAACGATACTTGTTGTGCTGTCGTCGGCCCGAGACGGGCGATTTGCGATGCGAACGTTTTGAACGCTCCTTTCTGCGACGGGAAGACGAAATGCTTTCATCAAAACTGAAAAGACAGACACGTGATCGAGTATTATTTAATAATGTGCACACATAGAATAGATTTTATATGGATGATTGGCCGACCTTGAGTGAACGCCCAGAGCGAACTGTCGAATTACGGATTATAGACAAAATGTGGACAGCAAGAGAATTGGACAGTAAACGGAGTCACAACATGGAAAGCTACTTAACAGCTAAGCTGTTGCTCCGGTTACTTTGCTTTGCCTCTCGCTGCTCGCAACTCGCAACTCGCCTGAGTTCTTGGCGTGTGTTGGCGAACATGCGAATTTGCGTTACCAATCAAGTTAATCAACTTGGCCGGATGGCTGGCTGGCTGACTGGGTGAGTGCTTGGTTAGCTTTGGTTGGTTGGCAGTCTGCCCACCTTAAGCGACATGCCTTTGAGAGTGCGTCGTCGTTGGCCAACTCGGCTAAGTGGCAAGGCATTTGACACCAACCGGGGGCATTACAACAACCACTGTCAAAATACTTTACAAGTACTAAGCTGAACCCAAAGCCCAGAGACGGTGACAGAAGCAACGAGGAAGGCCAGAAACTGTGTCAATAACAACGGTAGCCCCATCATATTACATCAATGGAACATAAGCACACACACACACACACACATACACACACACACACACACTCACTCTCTCGCACCCATGAGACTACGACACGCCCAAGCAAACTGCAGATGCGGGTGGGCAGCAGGCAGTCAGTGGCCGCCAGTTGAGCCGCAGCCAGATCTTGGCATGAATCAGCAACAGAGACAGCAACAACTACAGATCCAAATCAAATCCGATCCGCACTCAGATAACTGACCTAGGCAGCCCAAGAAGTCACCAAGACAAGCAAATGCTAATAAGCTAACAACTATGAAAC
Organism: Drosophila sulfurigaster albostrigata; assembly: GCF_023558435.1. NCBI lineage: Eukaryota > Metazoa > Arthropoda > Insecta > Diptera > Drosophilidae > Drosophila > Drosophila sulfurigaster. The sequence continues at coordinate 37,218,352 of NC_084882.1, read as the reverse complement.
AGCTGCTCTCAAGAGCTCAATGGCTGAACAACTTGAGAGACAATCAGCGATTGCGGCAACTCTGATTTTTCGGTTCACTCTCGCCCACATCAGCTGTGGAGCGCCTCTAAATTTGGTCACAAAAATTATGAGAACGCAACGAAGCTGAAAGTGACTTTGACTACAAATACGTTACACTCGCACACACACATCAGTAGAAACACACACACACACACCTGGTTAGACAGCTGCAGAGCTCAACAGCTCAACAGCTCAACGCCTGCGCTCTTTTAAAGCCAGATTGTGAGGAAACAGTCAAAAAGTCAGCGGCCCGAATGAATATCGAATGTAGGCTCAAATCATTTGCCACTCTGGCCAGCATCGCACTATCAACCATCAGAAAGAACAACAAAAGATTTTTGACTGCCTCTTAAGGCAATACGGTAGTTAATAGAATACGAATACGTAAATCTATAGCGAGTGAGAAGCTCAATGACTGATTGAGAGATTGGCTTTCTGGTCAAAGCAATTTTAAAATGTTTTTGAGCTCCTCTCGCTCTCATAGCTCATATTCTTAAACGAGTAAATTTCTGAGTCTTGATTAATGACGCGACTCGTGCAAATTAGAGCATACCATTTGAGGCAACATATTCGTATTTTAATTGGATATTAATGATGATTCGTCAATTTGAACTTGTGGAACTTTACGCACTTGCCTCGAAAGCCAGAGCTAGCTTAATAAATAACTGAGCGATTTGGGCGGAATAAATTATAACGTATTACGGCTATAAAACTTATAGATCTAGCTTAAGGCAACTGTCTTCGACTGGCTTTATTGCATAAAGACGATATCTAAACTGCATTTGAAACTATAAATTAAGGTATAAATAGATAAATCACTCAATTTGAAGATTACAACGAATATTTTTTTGATTATGAGGTGGTCGCACCCATATTAAGAGCTTCTTTTCTAAAGGTCTTCGTAACATGACGTTTATTTTCGCAATTAGGTTCAAGTTTTCACAACCCCTTTTCCTGCTTATTGCCACAAAATATTCCGAATGGCTGATGGTAAATATTAAAACATCGTATCGTTAAAAAAACATTTAAGTACGTGAAATTTTTCCGTACCATCCGACTTCGATTCTAAATGGCATAAATGGCCTGCGAAGAGTTGCCATGAGTTCCAACTCATGTGAGAATTATTTCTTTGACTGTTGGGGCTCTTGCTAGTTTGTGCTATTGAGTTATGAAATTAATCATTCGAAAACCAGTTTTCGTATGATTTACATAGAGGCACAGAGCCAAGACACTTTAAGCCCACTAGCAGTTAACACAGCCAGCGGCCAACAGCCGACAAACATTTATTTGTTGTGATTCGACGAGATATATATTTTTGTTGCGCTGACCCTGAAAATGCCATAAATACATTAAGCAAAACCATACTCCCCCTCCCCACCCCCTCCCGAGAGCCAACCACAACAACACACATGAGTATCCATATGCTAGTGTTTATATATAAATGCATAATACTCAGAGTAAATGCTTTGTTATTGTTGTTCGATTCAGAGCGTCAATTGAACTGAATGCAAACGCATGCGTCACATATGGAAATCGAACATACACAAAGAAGGAGTTGACATCTGAATTCAAATATTTGATACGTTTCTAACTGTTCTCTAGCTCTATAATCAAGCTATGAATTTTCAGTTGAACTCTTTTGGAAACTTTCCCAGATCAAGATTTTAGATCAAGATCGAGATCGAGCAACGAATTTAAAAGTTGTAGAATCAAATTCAAGCTAATATTCGAGAACGGTCAAATGCGAAAAGTTGAGAGGTTTGAAACCGGAATTATTTGTTTTGTCTTGAAGCAAATAGGCGATGACAACAACGGCAGTGAGTCGTGGCTTTTGTCGATGGAGCTATGATGAAGCTTGACAAAATGACAATACAAAATGCCGTTACAAATATTGTAAATAATATGAAGAATAAATACCAACAACGAATAGCGCATGAGTAACGGCATTATGCAAATTGATCTGGGTGGCAAAGCGAAACGAGACAAGGCGCATCAAGGGCGGGCGGCGTGGCGTGAAGCGGCGAGCCTTTGAGTTCAGCAATCGCCAAGGTCATTGGATGGTTGCGTCTGCGCACACAAGACAAAAGTCAACAGTCAACATGACAACACAGACACCCAATTGATCAAACAAAACGAGAGCATTGCAAATAAAAGAGACAAGAGCAGACAATTTGCCGACAAGATTTCGCTTTATGCGTCAGGGCGAGCTTCAATGTAAGGAGTAGAGGCAGCGTTCGCTGAGTCAGCGACACCATTGAGTCTCCAAGTCTGTCTGTCTGTCCGTCTGTCTGTTCGCTTGCCAGTTATGCAGGCGTCCATTATCCAAGCAAAGATCGCACGCGTCTCTCGAGGTTCAATGAACGTAATGTAATGTATACTGTACACTGTACAGTGTACACTCAATACTCTACCCTCCGCGCACTGTCAACAATGTGCACACAGCTCTCCCCGACTGGTCAGGCGGAGTGTCGAAGCCGAAGCCGGCCATTACAGTTAACAAAAAACAAACAGTTAAGCGACAACAACGAAAAAACGCGAATGAAACAAAACAAAAAAGTTCGTTCAATTTCGATCGTTTTGAGATCCCAGCAACAACTGAAAAAGGAAGTAAATTCAATTTTTGTGATATACACAAAGAGAATTCTAAAAGATAATTCGATACTGCATAAGTGTTGTTGTTATTGTGGTGCTTTCTGTTGTTGCTGTCTGTAGTCAATCACCTTTTGGGTGCATGCTTAAATAGGAAGTCAATAAAAATCAAAATAAAAATAATAAAAACAAATACAAATCATTTCACATAAACATTTCCCCAGCGCGCAGTCAAATGGCGACTTTGGACTAGGAGAGGGGGGAGCGTGGAGAGGGGCAGCCACTCGAAGCACTCAAATCTCAAAGTTGCATGTGTAAATTTTCGGGCTACCTTGCAGTTGTCGGAACTGCTCGAGAATAGTGAACTCAAAAGTCAAGACAGAGTCGAGAGCATGGAGACAACTTCATTGTTGTTGCTGCCTCAGCTTGATTGCTGTTGCTGTTGGTGTTGTTGTTGCCGGCGGTAGTCGCATCAATTATGAGCGTATATGGTATACGGAGACAGGTCCGGTTCCGATTTGTTTTGGAGCACGATAAACGTCAGATAAACGAGCTCACAAGCAAAACAGAAGCGAGTTGTAGCCTCTAGTCAAACAAAGTAATGCGCAGAGAACAGCTAAAGAGCAGGGAATTTAATCCAAATATTCCACTAAAGGACATTTCAAAGATTCTTCAGATAACACATAAAACAGTTAAGAGCGCTCTAATAACAAATAATCTTAGTTGGCAGCTTCAAAACTACCTAATAGAATCCTATCATCATACATAAAAAAAGAAGCGCAGTCCAAATGGTTTCCTGATATTGACAAACTTGATAAGCTGACTACAATCCGATTTCCCAATAACAATGAGGTCATAACTGAACTGAACAACTCGCACTCTGGCCCCTGAAGTGTGCCAAGCACATATTCAACGCCATCGGCACGTAGAACACGAAATACTTTCGAGCGTTGTCCAACTGAACCGGCGCTAAGATTGCCTAATGAGTTGAGTCGAGTTCAGTTGGGGCTTGACGCAAATTTTATAAGTAGGGGCGGCGGTGCTTGACCAAATTTGGCAGAGAGATCTTGAGGTATAGCGGCACAACGCCAACCGACGAGTGGAGAACGACTTGAATTTGAAGTGCTGACAGACAGAACGCTTAGTCAGCAGCAGGCAAGAGGAAAAAAGCAAAAAGCCAAGAGCTTAAACATGCTCTGGTGGTCAGCACTCGAATCTAGCTGCAGTTTCCGCATGGAGCTCCATGGGAGATACTCACGTATACTCACACGTCGTGGAACCCAAGTGCTCAGAGCGACGTCGCGTTTGCTGCTGCTGCTGTTGGTTGCTTCTGTGATCACTGCGATTGTTGTTGGAGTCGGCGTGGGGCAGCAAAACGCGGTCAGGATAGAGCGGCTTGGGTGCCCACGATGCTGCGGCCACATAGATATCCGTTTTGCCCACAGGCAGGGGCGGAGTCTGTGGGTCGGGAGTGCCAGCTGCGTAGCTATAGTAGCCATCCTCGGGCTCCTCGACGACAGGGAGTCGATGTTTTGTTTTCGATGTCGTTGTGGTCGTGGTCGAGTGGTTGTCATCGCTGTAGAGATATTCGTGCATGGATCGCGCATACTTGGCGCTCTTGCGTCGCTGCTGGGTCGGAGTTAGTGTGACTGCATTGTGCAGCTCGTCATTATCGTGATCGTGATCGGGAGAAGCGCGTATCCAGGAGCTGGCTGGCACATACTGTCGTTGTTGCTTGTGACTGTGCACCACCTTGGAGAAGTCCACATAAAGCGCATCATCTGTGGATGGCTTGCGCTGGAACTCATCATCCTCGTCGTCATCATCATGAGGAGTCGCTGGCGCTCCCACAGAACTGTAGAAACTATAGTTGCTGGAGGATTGCGAGTAGGAGCGATTACGACAGCCGTAAAACTCGTCTTCAAACGGCAATCCCTGGGGAAATTTTTTCGAGTACGCTTTTTTCAGTCTGG